>NC_046660.1:24949787-24970368 GCF_010883055.1 Belonocnema kinseyi
CCGAGACTCTTCCAGAGTGCGAGGCGGGAATCGAACCCGCAAGCCGAAGGAGTGGGTCCAAAGCCTACGCTTTAGCCCCCACGACCATCGTCCCACTTTTGTCAGAAACATTTTCAACGGTTAAAAAAAAGCTATGCATCTCTTAAAAAGATATTCTAAGCAGAATTTGTGGGTCTTTCTGAGACAAATAATTTTCTTTCTTAACATTTTTTTCGCATCTGGTATAATTTGATTGGAAAATGGGATCAGTGATTTTTTTTAAATTAATTTTTGATCAATGAAAGAATAATTATGGGTCAAAAATGGCTTACCAACGATCTTGGTCTTTTTTTTAGGCAATTTGTTCGGACAATTGATTGGAAATTTATCCTGTATCCAGACGACAACGTCATACGGACACAGAAACATAATACATTTTTTTCATAATCATTTATGCTACTACCTTTAATTTGTGTCATCTTCGAAAATAGTTGGAAAATTTTAATGGAAAAAGAAAGAAGCCCATTAGATTTTTGCTGTAATTAAATAGTTATAAATCTGTAAAAATCCTTAAAAATCCTAAAAAAATAAATTTTTCAAATCACTCTAAATTGAATATAAAAACTTAACAGCTTCTCAAGAACTTACGAAGCATGTTCACATTAGGGCATTTAAGATTCTTTAAATGCTTTTAAAATTACTTAAAATATTTTAAGTGCTCTAGAAATCCCAGAAAATCGAAATGACGATCTTTGGAAACCCTAAAAAAATCTTTAATGTCAATTGAAATCGTTTGAAACGAATGCGGGTACTATGAAATACCTTAAATCGGGTCGAAATATTAAGACACGTTACACTGTTCTTCGTCTATTTCTAAAATGTTTACAATTTGTTGGAACATTTTAATATAAAAAATAATCTCCGAATCCTTGAAAATTTTGTTCATATCCCTCGGAATAAAATCTATAAAAAGAACGTTCAAATATTTCAAAATTTTTTGAATCCTTCAAATAAACTACAATTTCGCAATTTTAATTAACAGGATTTCCATTAATAATCTTGCAGCGTATCGTTTTAGATACGTATATAAAGGTGACTTGCTTTTGTTTTTTTTTTTGTTTTTAGCTCAATAAGATTGATTCCTTCTTCTCCGAGAATTCGTAAACAAGTAGATACTTAGTTCATGCGAATATTTCATACTGCAACTATCGCAAATAAAATAGTTTTCTGTAATAAACTGAAAGTTTTCGCGAATATTTTTTTGGGGAACAGGCCTGAAATTTCTTTTAATATTACTATAGCCAGACCTGCCAAAAGGATTATAACATCTTTTACTAACAGACATTTTGGCAAGGATGTATCCAGATACGAATGAACTAAAAAACAGTAAGTATTTATAGTCTTTCCAATGAAGAAAAACAAAATAATACAAAGTAATTTAGTTATAGGTTTTAAAAGAAATGATTAAACAAACTTATTAGGAAGCCAACTCTTCTTCTAATTAAAGACCCAACCACGACAAAAACAAAAAAAGATTTCTACAATATGTGTAATTAGTTTAAGTAATTTGCGGTTATTTTAGCAAAGCGCTATTTCAAAGAATCGCTCTAACTTTTTTTAAACTAGCCTTGGTTTAGGTTATCAAATTTCCTGGACTAACTAATGAGATATAAATATAAAAATCTCGAAAAGACAACTTTAAAGCCTGGAATTATTGATATAAGGATTAAGATACTAGCTACATAATGTATCTAATAAATATCAAAGTGTTTTATTATATAGACTGTTAGCCAAATTTTCCATTTGCGTTTTAATAAGTTCTTACCTTAATTAGAAAATACATCACAAAGTCTCAAAACGTAAACACTTAAACATGAATGGGGGGAGGGGGGAGTCAAATTTTACACAAGTCCAAACTCTTTCTTGGATGAGAATGTAAAAATATTGTACACTGGTACAGCTTCCTGACTCGAAGGATAAATTGCAGACACAGCCAGGTAGAACATCAAGCGCTCCTAATCTCATTCTGCGCAAAAATATCTATAAGGCACCTACGCATGCCCGTGCAAAGTTTAGGGCGAAAAAATATTCTACTTGGCTGAAAACTATTAGAATCTTTAATAAAACGATGAATGAAGCGATTTGACGACGCAGAGTGGTCGGAAAACCCAAAAAGCTGGCCAAAATTCGAAAAAAAAATTTATTTTTGTAATTTGAACTGTTGCAGTCGGTCGAGTAGGATCATCTGCGCTCATTTGAGATAGCAGATGTAGCTCATTGCCTCATGATAACGTTACGTTTTAGTGCAAACTTAACCTATTCTCGCGCTGCGTTAAAAAATCGAACAAGTGATTAAGTGCCTCTGAGTGAAAATGTTCACAAAATCTCTTTGATTTGTTGACTACGTGTCAGGTTATCTCATTATTATAGACTATTCTAGGCGAATGGTGGCCGCAAACTGGGAAAATATGACTTTTTGGTTCGAAATAACGTACGGTCCAAAAATATTGACCGATTTATAAGTATATAATTTATATAAACAAATGTTTATAAACAAATTATTTGTTAAAAAATTTTGTTCTACGATTTCCCATAATTTTACGTTTTTTAAGTTATATTACAAGAAATTTGGATGAAAACAATATTATGATAAATAAATTTCTTCTTGAGATTATGACGGTTAATATTATAAACAAGTTAAATAAACAAATGCATTCATCAGGGATTTTTCGATTCAAAATTTTTTTTTTATTACAATCTTTTAATTAGGAAATTTATGATAACTTTAGCAAAATTCATGATTTGTTGGTAAATGTTATGATTTTTAAAACAACTATAATAAACAAATGCATTATTAGGGCATCTGTCGACGGAAAAATTCTTTTTTTTTTCGATGTCAGACTTTTTAATTGGGATCTTCATAATAAATTCAGCAACATTCCTGACTAGTTGATAAGTCTGACAATTCTGTTTTCAGGAACCACAATGGATAAACCAAAAAAAAAACCTCCAGACTACTCCCGAGGAGAACTCTTCAATCTTTTTAAAAAAACATGTACACGAAGATGCCAACAACGTTTATTCAATTATTGAGTTGGAATTGTCGAAAAAACTTAACTTTAATTTTAAGTTGACAAATGAAAAAAGACAAATCGTGTCGAAATTAGTACACAATTTTCGAACAAGATGGCTAAGAGTTTCCCGGAAAGAAGGGGAATTTAAAAAAAAACAAAGATTGGCTGGAAAATTTCGTAACCCTCAATGATGCCCATGGAAATTTTCCAGAGTTTCAAGAAAATACTGTCCCAGGTCGTCTTCCGGTTAGTTTTGCTGACAGCGCTGAAAGGACGAAGCGCAGGAAAACTGAACATCTTCGAACTCAAAACTCTTGCGAAGAACTTGTTTATGCAACCCAGATGACTCTTCGAACCACAGGACAAACAGATGCCGCAAATGTGTAAAAGACATTTCAAGCCGCGCACCAACAAAACCATCTGAATACAGGAAAGCTCTTAAACATGCTTGAGAAGAAACGTTTTCTGGAGACGAAGCATTGTCATTACTTACTGAAAATAATCTTTCAAAAAAGTAATGCAAAAGGATGCGCGAAGTAAGTTTACAAAAAAATTTTTGTCTGTATCCGTCTTAGGATAAGGTTCTTGAGTCGAAAAAAGCTGTTATCTGGAAAAATCTGCAATGACTGTGACGGAAACAGACGTTTCGGTTACTTTACAAGCACTTTTAGACCATACGGCTCAAAGAATTTTATCCACACGACCACAAATCAATGAGAGACTCGCTGCAGAAAATCTGAAAGAATTCACTTTCATTTGTAAATGAGGGTGTGACGGTACGTCCGGCCAGAGTAGATACAAACAAAAATTTACTAACGGAAAATGTTCTGACGAAATTTTTTTTCTTCATTGGTTCCATTGGAAATTTATGGTCTTGGAGAGAATAATGCGAAAAAAATTGTTTGGAAAAATCCGCGCCCAACCTCTCCAAGATTTTGTCGACCAATCTCAATTCTTTTTATGAAAGAAGCAGCTGAATCAACAATTTCTCAAGTCGATAATATTAAAGAATAGGAAAGAAATCTTTTGCCTTTCCTAACAATAGTTAATGGCTTCTAAATTAGCGTGAAATACAAGCTTCAGTTTACAATTGTAGATGGGAAAGTTTGTAATTCTGTAACTAACACAGAATCAGCAATGCGCTGTTATCTTTGTGATGCCACATCCTCGGAATTTAACAATGTTGATAAAATGCTGGTAAAAACTATTGATGAAGAGAATTTGCAGTTTAATCTCTCCTCTCTGCATGCAAGGATTAGATTTTTTTTTGCACGTATCATACAGATTGGAAATCAAATCGTGGCAAATAAGGAAAAAAAATGCTGAAAAAGTGGAAAAAAGAAAAAGGAAGATACCAGAAAAATTCTACAAACAATTAGGTTTGCTGGTTGATCTACCAAAACAGATTAATGGGAGTTCTAATGATGGTAATACTTGCAGACGTTTTTTCGAAAATGCAAAGATTTCTTCTGAAATTACTGGAGTTGACGAAGATTTAATTAGGCGTTTCCACATAATACTTCAAGTTATTTCCAGTGGTTTTGAAATTGATGTGCAAAAATTTCGAAATTACGCTACTGAAACTGCGAGAAAATTTGTTCACTTATTCCCATGGTTTAAGATGCCAACGACTGTCCATAAAATTTTAATTCATGGACATAAGATCATTGAGTCCTCATTGCTTCTAATCGGGCAAATGTCAGAAGAGGCCCAGGAATCATGTAACAAGTACACAAAGATGTTTCGCGAGAACTTTGCATGGAAATGTAATCGGTCAAAAAATATGAAAGATGTTTTTAACAGGCTTTTGATTACATCAGCCCCGAAAATCACTATTTTACGTAAACTTCCTCAAAGAAAACTATAGTCCTTTTCTCAAGAAGCGTTAGAATTGCTTCGTGGAATCGAAGTTCCAATATCCGACTTGAATCGTGAGATTAATGACTCTAATGAAAGTGACGATAACAGTGTTGACTCGGATTCCTCGAATTTAAAAAGTCGTATTTAAATTGATTAAAGGAGGTAATGTGGTCTCGAAAAAACCGGGAATTCGAAATTTCCTGATCGCCATAATCTTATCAGATAAATTTTTACAATTTGGAAGAGGCTTTACCGCTTAAATATAATCCGTTAAAACTAAAGATGAAATTATGGAATGGGATTAAGATCATTGCCACGTCGTAAAGTGAGCTTATAATTTCAATATTAAATGAAACTTTACTCGAAAAAAAATTGTTTATGAAATTAGTTTTCTCAGATTTTTTTTTACGTGAACAAGATGCCCTACAACTTTGATGCATCCAATTTTTAAAAATAAATAGTTTGAATTGCTGAAAGATATACAGTAAAAATAATCGTGTAGTACAGGTTTAAGACGAAATTATTGAAGAAATTTATTAAGAAACTGTTTTTTTATTTGAGACCCAACCACGATGATCTTATGGGAAAGATTTTATATCTAGATGACATCAATATAATTTTTGTTGCCTCTAAAACTTAGCAGATACATTCGACAACATGTATACAATATGTGTAATTAGTTTAAATAGTTTGCGGTTATTTTTTGCGAAACGCTATTCAAAAGATTTAGGTTTAGGTTATCAAATTCCTTGGACTGATTTATGAGTTATGAATATAAAAATCTCTAAAAGACAACCTCAAAACCTTGAATTATTGAGATAAATCCTGAATTATATTGGTAATATAACACTATTTTATAGCTGTCACGCGTAAAAAAAAATTCTAAAATATTTCTTAGATGATAATGTGAAATATTGTATATCGGGACAGCTTTCTTACTTACAGTATGAATTACAGACGCAGCTAGTCTTATTCTGCGCAGAAATTTCTATACGGCACCTACGCATGCCTGTGCAAAATTTTTTATAACCTATCCGAATTTCGCTAAATGCTGTTTTTAAAGTTTATTGCATTCTTTAGAAAAATCAGAAATAAAAACTTTTCCATAGGATTTTTCCTAAATATTGTTCCCTGAATATTTCTAGTCCAACATTCAGTAAGTTTCCCAAGATATCGTCCCTCAGTGTCAAAACCTTGATACGACCATTTTTCACTGAGATCCCTCATTTTAAAGAATTTTTCCATTTTTTGGCCACAATTTCTTGAATTTCTTCAAAACAATATTATTTTTCAACAAAGCTTTGTTTAAATTATTGTGCCATTCCCAGTAAAAAATATGCATGTGGTATAGGTCTTAGCAAATATTAGTTAACAAATTAGGTAGGTTTTTTCACAGAAAAATTCTTACTTATAGCAGTGAGTGTCCAAGATTTTGTAAGGAAATCGTATAGTTGAATAAACTAAAGAAACAAGTGTTAGAAATAAAGAAAACTCTTCAGTAAAAATGCATAAGTGCTTTGACAGATTTTTCTAATTAAAAGTGTTAATTATTCAGGACAAGGGTGAAAGTCCTTATTTAACCCGCTCTCATTCGGGAGACTTCTAACATACTTCATAAAGTTTAAAAAATTTTATTTTTAAGAATTCTTCTATTTTATGAAATCTGAGTAGGATTTCAAACCCGTTTTCATTCGGGACATAATCCAAAAATAAATTTTTGTTTGTAAAATGCAATAAAATCAAATAAAAGAAATTCGCTAATTTGAAGGTATGGATTTGTGAACTCTAAGAAAATAAGACTCAATCTCAGAAGAAGCTATAAAATCCAAACAAATTGGAATTGTACTAAGTTTATAAAAAGTAAAAAAAAATGAATTCAAAAAAAGTCCTGGACTGTTTTAGAGACTCAAATAAAATCTTGCACTACATATTTAATTTCTATCAGGAGTGGTTCTGAAGCATATATTCAGGACCAATAAAATCGAGATCGTGATAAAAATCAATCTTATTTCAGCAATCAGAAATCCCCACTTAGCGCGCAGATAATTTTTATTTTAAACTAAATTATACTGTTGTGTATAAGTTTTTCTTTTCTTCCTTCCTGACCTATAATCACTACGTGGTTTTCAAAATGAATTAATTGCTCATTTTTCGCCTGAAGAAACAATTTTTAACCGTTTGTGGTGCAATTACCGGGCCGCATCCAGGTCTGTATTGAAGTCGGAATACGACCAGTTTACCATGAAGTTTTTAGCCAGATCCTTACCAGTTTTCCGGACCACTACCCGCTTGAGCCGGGTCTGTCCGGCTGGATCCCAACAGGATCTCTGATTGGATTCCTACAAGGGATGTTTTAAAAGAGCCAGAAATGCAAACTTCTCTAGGATACTTTCTGATTAATGTTCCCTAAATATCACTGGTCAAACTTTTCAACTAATTCTCGGGAGATCTTCCCACAACATCCTTAGTCTTGTCGCTAAATTTTTCACAATTTCCTGGCAGACATTCTCCAGAAAAGACTCTTTCTTCTGTCAGAGCTCATTCACATGCCAGACCTTATACTCATGCCAGACGTTATTCTCCTGCCAGGCCTTATTCTCCTGCAGATCCTGCTGTTCGCACCAGGTCAAGATCACGTACAACTAATGCCAGGTTCACGGTCAAGTGAACCTTTTTACCCGTAAAAGCTAAAGTCTTTGGAGCGATACCAACTTAACAACAAATTGTATTAGCAACAACCAATGGTGACGAGAGTAGATTTCTTGCTGGCATATATGCAACTAATCCTAGCCGTCAATATAAAGCGCGGACAAAAATAAACACGAAAAGCCACATTATTACCAGATTGACCCCAGATGAAATTAACAAAACTCCAGTGGGCCCCAAGCGCCCAATCCCATTAAGTTTCAGAGTAGAACGTGTACGCCTAAATCGTCCCTAAATCTCAAGAAATTCGCTAAAAATTTTTTAATCTCTCGAAATTCTTTGAAATTCGAAAAAATAGCTTGAAATCTATTAAGACTCCGTAAATACATTTTAATAATTGAAGGTCATATAAAGTCCCTCAAAGCTTACGAAATTATTTCATCTACCGCGCACTCTTTAAAAGTTCTACAAAAGTTTTTGGAAATTTTTAAACAATTATAATATCCTAAAATTCTTTTAGACTTTTTCAAATATATTAATTTATATCAAATTTTTACAAATTGCTGTAAAGTCCTGAACTCAGTTTATGATTAAAATCATAATTTTAATTGAAAATTTACAAAATTATTTATAGACAAACTTTTATTTTTGGCGGAACTCTGCTATATTAAAATTTTTAATGTGAATGAACTAAAGTCAAATATTATATTTTGTTTTTATATTTTTTCTTTTATTTGTGTTTTAGATTTATTCCTTATAATTTTATAAAGTAAGAAATAAATTTTCAGAAAGTACATGTGGCAATGTCGAAGAAAATTATTATTTTAAGAAAAAAAACGTCTATGATATCTGATCATTTTATAGATGCGAACAAACAAGATAAACGATAAGAAGCAAAGTTCGGGAAAAGATGAACATTTTTTCAGAGAAAATAATAGTTTTTTGGTCTCTACGATTTTTATCCTGACAATTAACCTGTTTTTAAATACTATCAACAGCGAGAAATACCTTACACAGAGATTAATTTATTTTACTCTACGACATCTAGTAAAAAATATCCGCGTAGTCTAGATTGAACAAAAAAAATTATGGCACGCTGTTGTAAACATTCGCTTTATTATTTATAAAATAAGCTTGGTTTACATCATTTAATTTCTTGTACTGATTTATGAGATATAAATATAAAAATCTCTTAAATATATAGTGTAACTAATAAATGTTAATGCTTTTAATTAGATAGGCTGTTAGCAAAATTTTAACTTGGCCTTTAATCAGTTTTTATCCAACTTGGAAAAATGGATATCACTTATACTCTAGTCTTTATGTTGACAGTCATCCTTCATTATATTGGTGAATAACATATTATAATATATTTATAATATCTTTTTTAAATGTTCAGCTTTCAGTAAATACAATTTTTCTTACGTAATTCGCATTTTATGACAATTGCTTTATTCTAAATTGTATATTATTTGATCTAAAATAAATAAGTAAAAAATAAGTATATCTTTAAAATTGTTGCAGATTGAACTATTACAACAACAAATTATAATTTAGTT
This sequence comes from Belonocnema kinseyi, assembly GCF_010883055.1. Classification (NCBI taxonomy): domain Eukaryota; kingdom Metazoa; phylum Arthropoda; class Insecta; order Hymenoptera; family Cynipidae; genus Belonocnema; species Belonocnema kinseyi. The sequence goes on from NC_046660.1 coordinate 24,958,906, forward strand.
ATTTCCTAATTTTACAAATGAGAAATTAAATAAGTTTGATTTGAAAATCATCAAGGTAGACTCATTTCAAAAAGGTTATCAAAATTTAATTATTTAAAAACAGAAAAATATTGATTTCAAATCAAAGAAGCCATTTCCGTAAAATATTTTTTGCATCAATTTGAAAATAACTTTAATAGAAAAAAGATGATTTGAAATTGTAAAATTTTTATTTGAAGAACAAAAATTGTTTTGAATCAAATGAACTTTTGTTTGATTGAGAGACAATAAATATGTTTCTTTAATTCAAAGCCATTTTGGATGAAATTTCCAAAAGTAAGAGCATTTAAAAAAGTTTTAAGACCACTTTTTTAAAGTCGAACCATTCTTCGTGCTGTTATAAGTAGTACTCAGAAAGACAAAAAATATATTCTCATGCTTCTTTTGTTAAAAATATATAACCGGAGATATAACATTTATAAAACTTTAAAAAAAAACGAAAATAAACATTCCAAGCAAAAAAACGCACGATATGAAAAAAAACAGATAAAGGAAAACGTTTCATCTTTAACACCCTATGAGATTATCATAACGTTTTAAATTTGTCTGGAAAATAAAAAAAATTTATTTTATTATACAAAAAGTAACAAAAAATGCAAAACTTAATTTTGCAGTCAAACTATACAAGATACGACAAAAGTGAATGTGCAAAAATTATGCAATCAAAACAAAACAACAAATTCGTTATGAATCACTTTTTTATAGGGCACTTAGTTTTTTTTATTCGTAAAAAACATTAAAAATTTAAAAATTATATTTTTAGACAAACATTGCATTAAACGAAATTTGTCGCCTAAATTATATTTACAAATTTGCTTTGAACGACCTTACACCAGAATGCATATTTTCAGTTTGAATCTTAAAAAAGAGCATTGGAAATATACAAATTAAACTGTTGGAAAAATGATACAAGTTGCTTAAAAATGCTTAATAAACCATTTTTTTAAATATACATTTGCTATGATAAAGTTGAACATTATGTAGAAAAGTTTGCATTTAAAAAAAAATCCAGTTCGTAGCACAAGGTACGCGATGAAAATGTGTTTTTTGAAGCCAAAGGAGTTTTAATAAAAGAGAAATAACAATCAATAAATAACAGTTTCCGATTTTTTGGCCTTTAATTTTCACTGGACTGAAAACAAATTTGGGAGAAGTACAAGAAGCAAGCAGTCCAGCTTTTAATGAGTTACACGCGTGAATCTTTCTTAATGACTTCAGTTTTGCGTCGCAATTTTTCCACAAAAAAATCATGGCATATCAATGTACGAAAAAAAAAATTAAAGTTTTTCTTTTTGCAGAGTTAAGTTCACAATTTGAATGTCTACCTAATGGAGACCCAATTCCTGGCGTCCTTCGTCGAAAAACTTCTTCTAATTTTTTTGAAAGACAATCTTCTCCTGTCAGATCTTCTCCTGCCAAGCCTTCTCTTCTTGTCATATCCAGGTCTCCTTCTCCTGCCAAACCTTCTCGTCGTGTCAGGTCCCGGTTTCCTCAAGCCAAGGCCAGATTTATAGTACCACCTACCACTATTACTTCTACCGAGGGAATTATGTATGGACTTGACCAACTTCAATTTATTCGAGTTACACCCTATAAGAATCAGCGGAGGGTCTTTGAGCTTCGAAGATACACTTTTCCTGCAGATAAAGGAATTAAAATATCCAAACAATATAAGTTTATGGGCCCGTTCCAACCCAAGAACAAATTGTCTTATCAACATCCGATGGTGATGTCTTTGCGATATTGGAGACTAGGAGCATTTTTGCTGGAATATATCAATACAATCCTCGTAATTCCAATAGATCACGGATAAAAATCAATATGATAAGCGACGTGATTACCTTCTTGACCCCTAATGAAGTAAAGGAAATTCCAGTAGGCCCTTTATCTAACCTTCTAATGAGCTTTAGAGTAGAGTATGTAAATCTCAATCGTGCTAAACATTAATTTAATTTTTATAAAATCTAAAACTCATATATAACATAGTTTTTGAATCCAACTTTGCTTAAAATGTTAAATGTAACTAGTGAATAATAACGTAGAAAATTCAATATGATTATTAAAGTTTTAATCTTTACACTTCCCTAACACTTTTGAAAAGACGTTTTACAATTAAAAGTTAAACCATTACCACCTGTGAATTAGTAATTTTGAGTTCTCTTTTGCTTAAGCTTCTTTGGCCTCTTCAGAAATATTCTAATGGCGTGTTCTCAACTTCATCTCTCAACAGGAAATGGTCAAAAAACTCACCATGTACCACTACTTATTTTCATGACGTTCAACACCAATTTATAAAACAGTTTTTTGCTTCCTTAAAAATTGATTGAAATTTTGTTCTCTTCTCAATTTTCAATTTTATCTTTACATTGTACTCCTACATTGATATCCCGAAGCATAGTCCATGCCCTTTTTATATCTTTATTGTGTTTTAGCGCCTCCCAAGTTGCATTATATATGCATTCGTATATCCTATTCTGAAAATCTGTTTGCACTTCCGGTTTCGGTAAATTTTTATTTTTATTCGCGTTTGTTCAGTCTTTTTGATATTTTTCCGACTTTTTGAGTCTTTTTTTCTCCGTCCATGGCCTAACTTCAAGAAAAGTTAAAATTTAAGTCTAAAATTCCATTTATCCTCAAATTTAATAGTAATTGATACTAAGAACTTATCTCTAAAAAGGTTTTATGGGTTATTCCATTTTGTTTGATACAGGCCTTTAATATCAAAGTTCTTCTTAATTTATAAGTGGCACTTGTAGTTTCGCGATTTATTATTTTGAAATCTCCTAAAATTCTTTGAAATCCTTGGACATTTAATAAAATCCTTTATATCTTCTGAAATTCCTCAAAATATCTTTAAATTACTTAAAGTCTTTGGAATCGCTTTTAATTGCTTGAAATTTTGTTTCATTTTACATATTTCCAAAAATGTATACAAATCCGCTAAACTTTTTGAAATCTTTGAACTTCCGCGAAATCTTTAAAAGTTCTACAAAAGTCTGTAACATTCTTTAAACATTTTTTAAGTCTGTTGAAATCGTCTTAAATCTCATTAAATATTTACAAATATACTCGTAAAAATACATTAAAATGAGAAAACATAATTTGTAATCCCTTGGTTATAAATTAAATTAAAATTATACTTTACAAACTAGTCTTAGTGCAGGTAATCAAATTTCTTGGACTGATTTATGAAATGTATAAATTTCAACAAAGATCTCTTCCATTAGTTTTACCATATTTGGAAAAATGGGGATTTCTTATACGCTCGTATTTACCTTAACTGTTATCCTGAATTATATTGGTGAATATTATACTGTGATGTATGAATAATGTTTTTAAAAGGTCATCAACTTTCAGCAAATAAAAATTTGACTTGCGTAATCCGCATTATATGACAATTAATTTTTTTCAAAACTTTATTTGAGTTTATCTGAAATAAATGATTAAAAATTGAATGCGTCTATAGAATTATAGTGCTTTTAATCTAAATATTTAAAAACACATAAAGTACATATTTTTCTATTTTTTAAATTAAGAATTAAAAAATCTTGAAACGAAAATCTTAAAGATAGACTTATTTCAAACAGATCATTAAAATTTAATAATTTTAAACTATACAAATTTAAAATCAAAGAAGCCTGCTTGTATTCCAGTTTCAATATTTTCAAAATGAATCAGAAACAAAAATAGAAACATCAGAAATATCAGAGTTTTCAGAATAATGTGAAGAAATGTTTGTTTTAAATTCAAGAAATCTTTTCTTTAACATATTTTTCGCACTTAACGAAAAATGATTTAAAATGAGATAATCATTTTAAATGAAATAAGAACTTTTATTGAAGGAAAAAAAATTTATTTGAATATTTGATCAACAAGTTTCTAACCAATTCGCAGGGACCACCCTAACCGTAAAAGTTTAATTTAAAAAATTGAAATCATTGGAATAAGGGTTAAACGCAATGCTCAAAGGTACACAAACATAAAGTTAAAACTGAAACATTTGTCTCAGAACTTAGTCATGAATAAAAAAAAACAATACTTTTTGTACTCATGACTTTCCATTGGGCACAAAATTTGGCGACGTCTTTATGACATCGTTACGACATCTTTACGACAACATTACGACATCATATGCCGATGACGTTAAGGTGTTTTTACGATATCGTAAATGAGCCGTATGATCTGACGATGTCTTTACGATATCTCAAAGACACCGAAACGACATGGAAATAGGATGTCGTAAAGTTGTCGTAAATACGTCGTAACGATGTCGTAAAGACGTCGCCAAATTTTGTGCCCACTGGGTGATTTTCATTCGGCTAGCAACCAGAGTGAGTCATAGGTGCTATAGTGTTGTGCGGTTTAGTATTGCTGGTCAAGCTTCCAATAATTTTCCCAGGAGAATCTTTTTCAATGTCCTCAGTCTTACATCACAATTTTTCCACAAGAAGTTCCTGATAAACAAATATACCAAGAAAAGAACTAATCCTCTTTCCTTTTGCAGAATTGATAAACAGCGTTTTTAGATTATCAACTTTAATTATAAATAAATTATAAATTTAAAATTTTCCAAAATGAATCTGAAACCGTCAAAAAATGTAAGCGTCCAAATGATTCAATTTCAATATGTATTCAAATACAGTTACAGTCCTAAATATTCCATTTGAAATCCATAAAAAAAATTATTTAATTAGAGAAAAGAAGAATTACTTAGTTAGTAGCAATATTTGACTGTGCAAATAGAACGAGAAATTATAACTCAAATGTTTAAAACTGGATATTTTTAAATAGAAATCCTCGAATTATCAAAATTTCAAAGAGGTAAAAACTTTTTACGTTACTATTTTAATTGTACAGAGGGCCTACTTTCAAATTTTGAATTCTGGGTAACTTGATACATTTATAATTTATAAAGAAAAGAAAATATTCGCCAGTTTTTTAATATTGGAATAATCATCAATGTGAAAAATTTTGCAATATCCAAAACTCGGTATTTCAATTTACAACAAATTTTTGCGCAAGCCTTTACAAATTTTTGCGCAAGCCCTTACAAATTAGAGGCCAAAAAATCAACAACTGCCATTTGGTGATTGTCAATACTCTTTTGTTAAAGCTCCTTTGGCTTTAACGAACACATTCTCATCCCATACCTCATGCTTCGCACTTCATTTCGTCGAAAATGCGAACTTTTTTACATTATGTTTAACTCTATTATATCAAATGTATATTATATTCAATTCTGTACCTCTGTCTGTGGCTTTTTATTCAGATATTGCAAAATAATGTACATATTTTAATGTTAATAATTACTTTAATATTTGTTTTTTATTTTCCATTCAATTTTATTCTCAGTCACCCTGAAAAATGTATACAATTTCAACAAATTTACCATTATTACCAATCATAATATGCATTAGCATTAGAACAAAAGTATTTTCATTGTCTTATTTTTATCATTGAAAAAATGCGCATTATAATAATAGAATAATTATTATTGAACATTTTCTTGCAACTTGAGTTATTTTTCCATAAATTTAATCTGTTTGTATTCAATGTAGATGTAATTTAGGCAAAAAATGTTGCTTAATAAAATGTTATCGAATGTGTCCTTTTTCAAAAAAGTATTTTTTTTTATTTTCATATATTTTTATAACCAGAGTTTATAACAATCTTTTAGATATTTTTGGTTAAACCACTTTTGTCTTTTAATTTTTTTCGTCTCTTGTATCCTTTTTCCAAAAATTTAATTATTTAATTTTTAATTTTATTTTTTGTTCTCAAAAGAAAATCTTTTCGCCCTATCTAAAAATTATTAATAACAAATTTATAGATCTTTTTGGGTGAACAACTTTTGTTTGTTAATTTCAGTTCGTACCTTGCGTCATTCCTTGCGTCTACGTTACCTAGTCAGATATATCAATATGATACAGTTCATAGGAAAGCCTATTTACTAAAATTAATAAAAATTTCACGCTTACATGCCCCCAAAATAATTTTTGTTGTCTATGATATCTTTGCAGACGCTTTCAAAAAGATGCACCCAAGGTTTTCAAATGGTTTAAATAATTTGTCCTTTTTTGCGAAGTGATATTTGAAAAAATCGCTTAATTTATACCAAACGAGGGTTGGTCAAGGTGATGCAATTTCATGGACTGATTTATAAAATATGAATGTAAAGATCTCAGGATGATAAGACTGACGCCTCTCATACACATATTAGGTAATGAGTAAGATACCATAATTATGTATAATTATATGCAAATAATTATTTAAATAATCTTACTTGCAATTTTAATTTTAAATTAAGCATTATTCATTGATTTAATTAAAAATATATATATGCCTTGAAAAAAAACGAGAATATTCATGAAAGTGAGTTTTCAAGAAAATCTGCATTAACGCTTTAATCAGTTATTACGCTAACAGGAAAAAATGATAATCGTTCTTAATCTCCTCTTCACCTGTGCCATCATCTTGATATTTATTGATCCATCTAATACTTTTATATATTTGTAGTATTTGAAAAAATGTTCGGCTTAATCCGCATTATATACCAATTTTTTTCGAACTGGATTTAAGTTTATCTCAAATGAATAAATAAGAAATTAGTAACTCTCTAAATCGAAGTGTGGTTAATTTTGGAAACTTTCAAATAAAAGATTATTCAATTGTTAAGTTTTACCATTAAAGATTACGTATTTATAATAATTTGCACTTTAAATCAGTACCGAAAATGGAAAACATCTGAGAGACTTCACTTTCCAAAATTACTCACTCAGACAAATATTCGTTCCAAATTAAAAAAAACTCTTTCTTTAACAAATTTGTTAAAAATTCATTTTTGTGTTTAAGTAAGCAGAAATTAAGTATGTCGTTGATTATACGAAAAAAGTGGCGTAATCGGACAAATTTCTAAATACAAAGATAAATTATAGACACAGGCGGATCAAATTGGAGTGTTTAGTTAAAAGGCTACTTGCATAATTCCACATTTTATCAGAGCAGCTCCCTTTTTCTTTCATACATTAAGAACGTCAGCTAATCAAAATTAAGTAAAATGTTACATCACAAAATAGAGACCTTTGGATAGAATTGGAACTCAGATAAATTTTCTGCAATCCGGATCTTTAAACTTTTAACTGTGTGATGTTTACCTTTTTTGAACCGAAGTTTTCTGTAAGGGACCTGCGCATGTCTAAACAAAGTTTTTTTCTTTTCTTCTACAATTCCGCTGCATGTTTTATGAAAGCGTATGAAATTCTTTAAAAAATAGTAATTCAAACTTTTACAGGATGTTTTCCGAATAATTGTCCCTGAATATAGCTGATCCAGCTTTCAATAAGTTTCCTATGAGAATCTACCCTCTGCGTCATCTGTCTCGTCACGCAATTTTGTCCCAAAAAGTTCATAATGTATGAACCTACTTAAAAAAATTATTTGTCTTCCTTCTTCCAGAGTTAAGCTCAGGGTTTGATTGCTTGCCTGATGGCGATCCTCTTTCTGGAGTTCCTCGTCGCGAATATTGTTCCTTAGTTGAGAGAAATTCTCCTGCCAGGTCTCCTCCTTCTGCCAAACCATCTCTTCGTGTCAGATCCAGGACTCCTCCTTCCCATGCCAGGCACATGGCTCCACCTACCGCGATTGTTTCTGCTGAGGGATTTGAATATGGACTTGACCAACTTCAATGTATTCGGCTTACTTCCGTCATAAATCCGCAACGACAATTCGAACTTCGAAGATACATTTTTCCTGCGGATAAGCAAATCAAAATAGTCTTAAAACGGAAAGTTGCTATGCCCATTCCAGCTCAAGAACAAATTGTATTATCAACATCCGATGCTGACGTTTTTGCATTATTGGAGAGTAGCAGATTTCTTTCTGTAATATATGTACCTATTCGTCGAAATTATAGTAAAATACGGATAAATATAAACACGCGTACAATTATTATTTTCATTATTATATACTAAACTTATTCACTACACACATAATCGCCCGCTTAATAACTATGAAAAATCGGAACGGCTGCGGCTAGATGCATTATGGAATATTTGGTAAAAATCTCGGCTAAGCGGCGTCGCTTAAAAACTCAGGGCATTATGATTTTCAAGAATTAAATTTATTTGTTATAAAATAATTTTTTAACGGAACTGATAATATTCTTGTGTCAATAATATTCTCTATTTTGATATCTCAGTATTTCAGTATAATAAACTTGAGTGTATTTGGATTTAATATTTTATAAATTGTATCCATTGAATTAAATATTATTACCTTAGTGTATAGATTTCGTGATTGAGTATTCCTAATGTTTTAAATAAAATATTAAATAAATTAATTTGAAATAGAAAAAGTTACCTTTTATTTTAAATAATGTGAATCATAACCTTTTGGCTCGATCGAAAATTGTCGGAAAGAATCGAGGAGCATTTTCACACGCAACTATATGAAAAATTAAGAAAAATGATTTAATAGTTTGCTATGCGTCTTAAATTTCTGTCAAATTCATATTGACAATATCAAATTCTAAAATACTTTTTTCGACATTATGATATTCACTATTATTTTTAATCAAGTTATTTTTTGAAAACTCACTAAAAAGGATATTATTTTTGTATATTGGTAATTCTTGAAATAAAGATTAATAATATTTCGTTTTTATAATACTACTTTGTCGTCTTCGTGTTTTAAATGCTCATATGATAATTTTAAACTTTGGTACTGAATTACGAATAAATATAACAAAACCTCGGTTTTCCCTATTTTGGAACGACATTATACTAATGCCTAATTAATTTATTTCATTAATTCTAACGAAAGGTCTCTCAGTGTATAAATTAACGTTCAGCATTCATATGTCATGTAATGCAAATATGTGAAAAACAATGTTTAAGAAAATAAGTAGAAATGCCTGAAAATAAAGAGTCTATAAATGAAATTAGTAGACAATGCATTCCAGGATTTTCTTAAAGGTGGTCCATTTAACTATTTTTTAGTAAATAACCTAAACTATTGCTGATGAATTGGTATCAGGAAAAATACGTTTGCCCTTTGAAAAACTCATGTGTATAATATGTATGATATGACATTAAAGAGTTAAAAAATGTCGAGTTAAAAGGCAGAATGGAAATATATTCAGGAGGATATAGTGATCAATGCATCGTGATCAAGAGGCCGGTTTGAATTGAAATAAGGTAGCAAGAGAATATGCCAAACAGCATGGATTTGTTTCACTCAGATTGTTGTGGATTAGATTAAAAGTAAGAATCAGAAGATAATTTTATCTTTTTTTATCGAAAACGAACAAGAAGAGAAACCAAATATACGATACAAACGCGTATCAAAATTGAGAAATTACAAAAAATAGCAGTACGAATAGATTCTTCAAATAAGATATACGAATTCATGGATATGTTAAAATGGGAACAGTTAATATAAAATAAGGATATAGAAGGCACATGGACTATATTCCGGGATATTATTGTTTGAAGTCAGGAGTGCGACCGAAATTTCAGCTTTATGTAGTGTAGTTTCGTACATTATGATAACACTTCAAAAATAAAAATGATACATCAGGTTTTTAAAAAAGATATTAAGAGAACTAAATAAAATTCAAATAATTGTAAATCCGTGAACTTAGTTCAGAATTAAAATCATATTTTTTACTTGAAATGTACAAAAATTATATATTGAATAAGTTGTATTTTTTACCCAACTTTTTCTCTCACCGCTTCTTACGAATATTTTTAAAATGATGGCCTATCCTTGTAGAAGAGCATGTTTCCACCTGGGAAATATTTTCTACAACTTTTCTGCATCCAACCTTCAAAAATGAATACATTATTTTCAAATATTATATTCGTTTAATATTTGTCCTATACTTCTTATATTTATTTATTATTGATTCTTAGGCATTCTAAACATAATTTTTTTAATTACCATCATTAGCGACAAAAATAAAAAATATAAGCTACGAAAATTATATCTAGAAATACAGAAATAATATTTTTGTATGTTTTGAATTTTTTCATGACAAATATAGTATGGTATGGTATTTACGAATGTTAAACAGGCCATTAGTCTGTGCAAATTAGTTTCGTGCCTACATTAATAAAATTGATTAATCAACATTCAATTAAACTTAGTACGCTATATTGATTTTGACACAGATCTGTATAATTTTGGAAAGTCGACCTCAGATTCTGCCTTTAAAATATTGACTACTTGATCCCTCACACTGCTGTAGTAATTTGTCTTATGAAATAATCAAGCCCTAGTTGCATACATTGGACATTATAGTCGTCATCAAGCTGCACTGTGCCTTTACATCAAGTAGAGCTATTGGAATATTTTTCTTAAGATAATTTAAATTATTTCCATCAAACCCTGCAACTGGAGAAAAAATTTCTAAACTGCTTGAGTCGTGTATCTTTGAATTATCTTTACGGCTTATGTTATCTTTATACATTCTCAATGGATACGTTTTTCTCCTAACCAGATTCATTAACCTACTAAAATCATCCAGGGTTATGGTTATGTCCTGCTTCTCAAAAATTTTTATAAGCAGTTGAACGCAGTTCTATTTGTTCGAACCCTCATGCCGGATTGCTAGGTCAACCAAACTATTGTAACATATCCTGGGTAGTCTATTTTCTTCCATATTATTTATTTTCTGTAGGCGCATATCTTCTGGTGAGTCAGCAAAAATAACTAGATCGTCTGCATAGGCAGTATTTGAAATTTCATGCTTATGATCAATAGTTATACCTCGGGCACCCCTCCTGTGAAAGAATTCTTCTTTATCTTTTAAGTTTAATGCGAAAACTACCAGACTGAGAATCTCACCTTGCAAAACCCCCTCTACTACGATTGATCCACATCGATTGCCTCTATCAAACCATCAGATGTGCCGACTGCTAATACCGCTTTATCGTAATTATCTTAACAACTTCTATTGAAATTGGAGCTAGTTCCAATATAAAACAATTTTTTCCACAGTTACAAATGATTCACTGATAGCACGCCTGTAACAAAATCGACGAAAAACATACCAGGTGTATACATATGAAACCGGTATTGCCATCTAGCGGCCAGTAGGCACACTTGTAGGCACTGTCGGAACTTACCATTTGTGCTAATTGGCGTATTGTCATCTGTCAACAATATCCAATACCAAACATTTGAAGTTTCATATGACATCGTGATTTTTTTCGCTCTTGAAAATGTCGAAATACGTGCCTTTAAACAACGATTTGCGGGGAGCATTAACTTTCTGTTTCCATTTGGGTAAATCGTTGATAGAATCTCATCGAATGCTTGTCCAAGCTTACGGAGAGCATGCTCTTGGTTGGCCAGTGGCCAACCAGCACAATCGACCCCAAGGCCAGATCGCTTCGGAAAAAAGACAATGCTCTGTGTTTTCTG
>NC_046660.1:24970468-24993082 GCF_010883055.1 Belonocnema kinseyi
GCATACTTTGAATAAAATATTTGTTATCATTCTCTTGAAATAAATGTGTTTTTTTCTTGAAAAAATACCGGTTTCATATGTATACACCTGGTATATATACATTTCTTCCTGGACGACTATGTATTTGAGCGATAAAATTTGCGATTAAAATAATGTCCATGCATCTATTTCCTTTTTCTTAATCCGGACTGAAATTCATCAAGGTCCCTCGTTGTTGCGATTCAATTAAACAATCTTCCGTATAATGCCTGTGAAAAATGGTAATGATTGAACGCCAAGTTCCCCTCTGCTAACACTTCTTTATTTGAGGAACCCAGAATTTGACTTCGCGAATTGAAATCTGCTCCCACTACTACCGGCAAGTCGTGATATCTGGATTTAGCATACTTTACAGCCAGATTGAAGCCTTCGAGGGAACTATCAATGTTGGATTGCAAAGAAAAATATACTGCTATGATTATAAATTCAGTTAAATTAGAATAAATCCTAACCATTAATAATTCCCTTGACAACTTTAAAAGTTCGTGTTCAAATAAATTCTCCTAATAAGCTAAAATAATGCCCCCATTCGCTCGTCCCCTCAAGTGCTCCCTTATTGTGCATGAGTATGTTCTTCTACCCCTTATTTATGAGAGAAAGATTGAGGATGCGGGGGCGGAGAGTTGTGTCGAAAGCTGGGGGAAGGGAAGGAGAAAGGGAAGTCAGGGGGTGGGAGCTAAAGTGGTGCGGAGTAGACCAATTGCGAGGCAAGTGGACTGCTAGGTCCTACGAGACGGGTTTGAATGGGGAGCTGAGCGGGCGCAAGCTAGTTTTGACTAGTCGATTGGGTCGCAGTTATGGCCCTTTCTCTCACGTTCAGCCAACAATCTAACTGATGCATGTCCTTCGGGATATTTTGTTGCCTGGTATGTGGGGGCAACTGCATCCTTTTAATATTCCCCTTGGTGAACCTTTGCGAAGCGGTAAGGCCGTTTGGAAAAAAGTGGTCGCCAAGTGCGGCTTTTTGTTGTATTTATGGGGAGGGGGGTGATGGAGTAGGAAATAGAGGAAGGTAAAAGAAATGGATCGACTCCCGGGATAGCACAGCGGCGCGGGGAAGAAGGGCCTAAGTGAGCACAGCAACCCGGATGGGTGTGGATCGAGATGTGGCCAACGATGACCTTTTTTCTGAGATTTTTGTAAAGAATGTTTCCTGAAAATGAATCAGTCGAACCTAAGGTTACGATGGGGAGGGAAAAGTCCCGGCGGAAACGTGTACCGTCCCTCAGTACGAAAAGACGGCGTTCCCTGAAATGTTCGGCTCCACCCAGGGTGGTGGTGGCAGTGATGGCACTGCTGCTGTGATGCTTCCCGAGATTTCTGGCGGCCCCTGTTCGCGACAGCACGCTCCTCCTAGAGAGCTTCACGCTCTCTCCGCTCAATGAAGGCAGCCCACCTAGCTGAGGCGTTCTACGAACAGGGCAGGGGGTTAGCTGCGGTCACTCTGACAGCGATCTTAGGGATCTTAGGGACCGAAACTTCCGACCTAAGACGCAAGGCAGCGACCTTTCTAGCTGTCACTCCTATTGACAATGGATTCGAGCGACGGCTTCCCGAGCCGTCACTTCCCGACGTTATGATGATGAAGCGGCGGCAATCTGGCCTACCGAAACGCAAACTGATTGCAGGGCGGATCGCTGCCGCTCTTGCTGTGCCCGTCGACGGAGGGTGCGTGGATTACTGCCTGTGCCCCGTGTGTTCCCTGTCATCAAGGGTGGTATTTAAGCACGGCACACTGTAACCTCGCTTTGGCGCACAATGATCACGGCGCTAACGCGTTGCTTGGGATCCTCCTGGATCCGTGAGTACACTGGATCTACACCTCCGTTAAGTTGAAACTCCCAAAGGCACTGGATGTGGGAATCCCGGAAGGATCAGCCGTGGTTGAGGCGACACTGTCACACTCGCGCAAAACTTATGAATGGATGAAAAAAGAAAAAGAGAGAAAATAGATGTACGAGTCGCAATGGACTTAAAAAGGAACAAGGAAAACGTCTCCTTAGAATTTCCGAAACTGACTGACAGTCGAGAGTCACTCCCGTCTCTCGCTAGTCAAGCGTGAAGCTAGCCGTGGGTGGTGGGATGGCTTTTGAGCCTGCCGATTGGTTGCGAGATCGAAAAAGATATCGCAACCAAGGGGTTGGGGTCGTCAGCAAGGGCCCGCGCGCCTCGGTCTTCACGCGTCGACTTTACTCTAACTTAGCCTAATTTTAAATTAATAACAAGTTTTAATTGGAAATTAAGAATAGAAATAATAGCTGAAAAATCATGAAATTTTAACATTATTGCTAAGACTAACTTAGGTTTACTTTTAAAAAAGAACCGTGGAGCTGAGTGAAGCAGAAGTAGTCGTTCAGGTTTTAAGTAAAGATTATTTAATATTTAAAATTCATATGTTTATATTTTTTGAAAACAAAATGTTCTACTTAATCTGCATTATATAATCTTTTTTTTTTTAACTTGATTTAAGTTTATCTCAAACGAATAAATATGAAACTAGTAACTCATTAAATCTAAGTGTGCTTAATTTTTGAAACTTTGAAGTAAAAGATTATTCAAGTGTTAAGTTTTACAATGAAAAATTACGTAATTATGTTAATTTGCACTTTGAACCCTTAAATTTGGAAAAACTGAATTTAAAAACTCTTGAATTTGTATCTTTGAAATGATCTAGTGTTTAAAAAATTGGTTTATACCACTTAAAATTTTAAGATATCTCAACTACAAGTCTTCAAAATTAAACTACTCCATAGAGCATTCTAACTTACATTTTCTGAATGTTATGAATTAAAAATTAGACATCTTGAATTGAAAATCTTTCGGATAGAATTATTTCATAAAGATATTCAAAATTTGATGGTATTAAACTGTAAATATGCATAGTCAGGCAAGTTGGTACACATAAATTTGTAAATATCTTGAAAGTGGATCAGTATCGAGAATGGAAAACAACTGGAAGACTCGAATTTCTAGAATCACTCACCCAGACGAAGATTTGTTTTAAATTAAAGCAATCGTTTCTTAAGCAAATTTTTTAACAATTTATTTGTGTTTGACTAAGCAGAAATCGAGTACGATGGTGATGATATAAAAATGGTTGCATAACTGGACAAATTTCTGACTCTAAAGAAAATTACACACACAGACGAATTAAATTCAAGATTTTAGTTAACAGACAACTTTTCAGGTTGCCTGGGCAAGGTTTTTTCTGTTCTCCCACAACTATCCTGCATGAATTTATAAAAGCATATGACATTCTTGAAAAAAAAATAGAAATTCAAACTTCTCCAGGATGATTTTCAAATCATCTTTCCGGAATATTGCTGTTTCAGCTCTTAATATGCTTTCCAGGAGAATGTTCCCTGTGGGATATCTATCTTGCCAAGCAGTTATGTCCCAAAAGTTCGTAATAAGCAAACCAACTTGAAAATTTTAATTCTCTTTCTTCTTATAGAGTTAAGTTCAGGATTCGATTGCTTGACTAATGGCGATCCTCATCCTGGAGTTTCTCGTCACGAATCTGCTTCTTCACCTGCATGAAATTCTCCTGCCATGTCTCCTTTTTCTGCCGAGCCACCTCTTAGCGTCAGATCCAGGACTCCTTCTACACATGTCAGCGGCATGGCTCCACCTACCATGACTGTTTCTACTGAGGGAATTGAATATGGACTTGACCAACTTCAATGTATGTGTCTTACTTCCATCATCAATCCGCACCGACAGTTCAAACTTCGAAGATACGCGTTTCCTGCAGATAACCAAATTAAAATAGCCGCAGGTGTGAACGTTTATTTGCCGACACCAACCCAAGAACAAATTGTATTATCAGCATCCAATAGTGATGTATTTGTTATATTAAAGAGTAAAAGACATCTTCCAGGAATATATGTAACTAGTGGTCGAAATTACGCAAAACACGGGTAAAAATAAATATGGAAAGCGGTATGGTCACCGGATTGACCGCTGACGAAGTCAAGGAAACTCCGGTAGGCCCCAAGCGTCACATCACATTGGCCTTTAGAGTAGAACTTGTAAACCAGGATCGTCCACGCTAAGGCGAATTGACCATTACTAGGACAACTTAAAAAGTATATCTAATACAGGGACAATTAAAAATAAGTTAGCCAATTGCGTTTCCATTACTGAGACCAAAACTTTTGTCTCACTTTAAATGAAATTTCGCAGTTTTGAACTTTCGTCAAAAAAATTCTGGATCTTTCTTAGCTAAAAAATTCCCGTTTGTTTAATTTTTAATTTATCTTTTAGTTTTCAACTTGAAAGCGCAATTTATCATTTTTAATCATTTTTTTTAAATAAAATGGAAACTATGCATATTCTCAAAATATAGTTATAACGAAATTTGCAGATCTTTTTGAGATGAAAGATTTTACTTCTTCCGATATCTGTATACAGAACAATGCGAATCAATCCGAACTAGCCAGAAAAAATTTTCAATCTCATTTGTAGAGAAAAGCTTAAAAATTAATCCAACTCAATCCGATTCTATCCGCGACTTCTGTCCGAATGAATCTGAATCAATCCGGACTCGGATTAATTTTTAATGCGAATGAATCGGTATCTGGATTAATTCGGCTGCAGTTGACTTGAAAATTCACTCCAGATTCTTTCAAATGCTTTTGCATAGAAGTCTCAAATTAAATCAAATTAAGTAGGAATCATTTTCAAGCGTTTTTCGACAAACGAGATTCAAAACTTTTTGCGATTGGTTCAGATTGATTCGTATACGCTCGAATACAAATATTGGAATGGTTATAAATAGTTCTCTTTGGCTCGGGAAGGATTCCTATTCTAAACTTTGCCATGTTTGGTGTAATCCGGTCCATCTTCGCCGAATGTTTTTGAATCTCGACGGTTTGATTGTTATTAACATTCTGGGATTATGCTTTTTAGGTACAAAGCATACCTATCGTCTAGTAAATTATGTCCTCCTTTGACCCCGAAAAATGATCCTCACCCACTCTGCTATTCGGCAGCGTGTGTGTTCAATACTTGAAAGCGTTTTGAGATCTGCCAGCGTAGTTGCTCCGCAGAAGCCCCAAGTACAACAAGATCGCTGACTCATTTCCAAGTCTTCTCCAAATAGGCTTCGATCCCCAAGGTTAGGCCTTCGACAGAGCCCATTTATCCTTGGTACAACAACAGTTTTTCTAAAGGGACCAGCGGACGCAAGCGCAGTTCAAAAAGTTCCCAAAATTGGGTGCACTGGCTGAATTCACTTATTCCTAATTGGAAAATCGTGAAAGTAGCGAATCACGCCAGGGATGAGAATGTTGACTTCCTGAGTTACTACGCTTGTGTTAGGGCGGCGCGTTGGTTGACCGCTGTTTTCGCGCAGTTCAAAATGTGTATTAGTAACAATACTTGTAATTAAAATAAATCATTATCATAAAACGCACCAGAATTTATATAAACTGTATTTATTTAGAAAATGTTAAGAAATATCAGTGAGAATTTATCACTTGGCAGAGTGCAAAGCATTGTTTACTTAGGAGTTTAACGAAAATACGATTTTTTAAACGAAACTGAGTAAATAATATTGATATAGCTTTTCTTTTCAGATAAAAAAGCTACTTCTTTAAAAAATGTTGGCAACTTGGAAAGAATGCGATTTGACAATCAAACAAGAAATATTATAATGAGCTGTAATGGAGGTTAGGTTGCATTGTTGTGACTGTTGGCGGAGACATTTAGGAGTTTTTGTAGAGTTTTAAGGTTTAAATACTGCAATATTTTATTTATTAGAAAGGGTTTAACTTGTAAAAATATAAACTTAATGACAGAAACTACATTTAGTAAAATCTTTTCTAATTCGGAATTAGAGAGAAATTGTCTTCCTTTAATGGTACAACTGGAGTCTCCTTTGGGAACAAATTCATCGCTTTTTGGTTTTTCTAATAAAGACTCGAGTTTCTTTAGCTCGATTCATATTTTTAATAATTTATTTGTATTTTTTTTCTTTCACATTTTTTAATTTTTATAGGGCTGCTAACCAGGCAGACTGAACTAATTGACTTAAACTACCTTCACTACTTTAATTTTAAAAATTACGTGATATTATTATAAATATTTAATTGAATAACTGTTCATAGTCGACTTTATACATGTGAATAAATAAAATGCTTGGTATTTTATCATTAACGTACATTTGCTTATTTATTTATTACCCAAAGAAGTAACTCTAAAAAAATAACTAGTGCTTTTTATGTGATAATTTTTTTTACAACTCCGTTTGCTCATTTATTTTTTAATAAATTACAGTGAACATTTTCCACTAAAAAAACTGTTTAAAAAATTATAACGCACAATGCTACACCATCAGATATGTAGGTTTTATATTTTTTCTTCAACATGATGAAACGAAAAAGTGAGAAGAAAATCAAAGTTGGCAATATTTATAAAATATTTTTTGTAATGATGAGTTCTCGAGATAAAAAGAAATTGGTATTGGTCATATAAAAAAGATTTTAACTGTAGAAATAATCTGCAAGCATACGAATGCAGTCTTGTTGATTTTATAATAATTAATTATTTTATTTGAAAAATTGTTTAATTTATGTATTTGTACATGCAAAAGATTGATACCGGAATAATATCTCATTTCATTCGATTTTTTTTTAATTATTAAAGTGAAATAAACAAATAATAATAAAGAATTTGAACTTTATGTGCAGCTTTCTTTAAGATAAATTATGTAATGATGTTTATAAATTTAGAAAACATTTGGATTGTGCGATATATACTTAGTTTTTAAATTGTAATTACGCGACAAAACTTTTTTAATTACAATTGAAAACCACGAAAAATTGTTCCATATTAATTAAAAATGTTTAAAATTTAATAATTTCTGATTAAAGCTTCATATTTAGAAGATTCTCAGTAAATGTCGCTTGAGATTTGATAATTTCTAATTTAGTTACTGTCTTTACACCCTTTCCCTTATTCCCTATTTTGAAGAAATTCTCTTTTTTTTGTTTTCCAGAAATTTTTCCTTTTCTACCTTTTATACGCTTTTTTATTTATTTATTTTTAATTTACTTATTTTGTTGAAAATTCAATTATTTGGTTAAAAGTTCATGTATTATGTTAAATATTTATCTTTTTTGATGAAAGATGAAACTTCTTTTTTGAGAATTCTACTATCAGGTTAAAAATTAAACAATTTTGTTATAAAGTATCCTTCCTGCTTAAAAAATCAACTAATTTCTTAAAAATGCATATTTTTTCAAGAATTCAACTTTTTTGTTGAAAATCTATCTTCTTTTTTATAAATAAATTTTTTAAACTAAAAATTCAATTATTCTATTTTTATTGTAAATTTATCTTTCTTTGTTGACAATTCATATCTTTGGTGAAAATTTATTTTTTCTTACCTTAAAAATAAATTTCTTTTTTAGTTGAAAACACAGAATTTTTGGAAAAAAATCATGCACCCTTTTAAAATTGACATTTTTTAGTAGGAAATTTATATTGACTGTTTTTCCATGAATGGGCCTAGTCTCTTTATTTAAATTTAAAAATAGTTGAGCCTATGAAATAATTTTAAAAATGCGCTTTTAGTTACAAAAATTGTTTAAATATTCCCTACAAAGCACCTATTTTTAACTAATTGTAATTGAACTTTAATATCTTTCATATTTTATACAGAAGCTCTGAATTTTGAATAGCTAATCATTGCGAATCACGAAAAAATTACTTTTGTTTATTAATTAGCTTATAAAATTATAAGCAGTTTTTTTATTTGCTCTACACCCACTGAAAATTTTTAAAATTATTATTACTCTAATGGTAATTTCTAGAAAAAAGTACATAAGAAATCATTAAGAATTGGACATATGTTAAAATAGTAGAATCGAAATTTCTTTTAAAGAAATTGGTTTTTGACAATCTGGAAAGGAATTTTTTTTAATAACCAAACTAATTCAAATTAAAAATATCAATACATTTTTAACCAAAAATGGAAAGTTTAATTTTCACTTCGATCAATTAATTTTGAAAAAATAAGAATTGTCCGAAAAATGGTTGAATCCCCAATCAGCAAGATGAATTTTCAAACAAGAAGATTAATTTTCTACTAAAAAAGGCGAATTTCTAACAAAATCGATTAATTTTTAAACAATTAGTTAGGTTTTTAACGAAAAAGATCACACTTTAATTTGAAATTTTAATTTTCTACTAAAAATATCATAGTTGACTTTTCTGTTAGAAAAATTAATTTTCGACAACAAAAAAAACAGTGCTATGAAAATTATTTCAAAGGAGATCGAATCCATTTAACATTAGGTAAGTTCTTCACTTCGAGTCGCTGAATCGATCAGGATAGGAATTATGTTGTTTTTAGATTAAATTTTAAGAGAACTTTTTTTCTATGTAAAATAAATTCTATGTTTAAAAGATTAATTTTCAACCAATCAGATTAATGTTTAAAAACAAAGACGAATTTTCAATCAATTGCTTGATTTTTAAAATATTAGGGTACAGTTTTTTGAAATTTTTTGTTGAAAATATTCAACAAGTTAGTTAAATTTTTTTTTTCCTGTCTTGACTAAAAAT
Source organism: Belonocnema kinseyi (assembly GCF_010883055.1). Taxonomy (NCBI): domain Eukaryota; kingdom Metazoa; phylum Arthropoda; class Insecta; order Hymenoptera; family Cynipidae; genus Belonocnema; species Belonocnema kinseyi. The sequence continues at coordinate 24,979,079 of NC_046660.1, forward strand.
TGTTTGCAAGGTTAAAAGACCTTTTGGAAATTAATTTTTTTGGTTGAAGATTTATTATTTTAGTTAAAAATTTATCGCTGGTTAAAGACTTAAAAATTTTCTTAAAATGCGGTTTTTGTTTTAATTCAGCTGTTATTGTTTCAAAATAATCATATTTTTTAGTTTTTGGTTGAAAATTTATCTACTTATTTAAAAGTTTAACTAGTTTTTAAAAATGTTAGGTGTTTTGAGGAACATGTAACTATTTGATTGAAAATTCGTTAATTTTTTTAAACTGAAAATTAAACTTTTTCATTTTCAATGTAAACGGTTTTATTAAAAATTTGTCTTTTTAATGAAAGATTTGCATTCACAACCGAATAGTTTAACTTTCAACCAAATACTTAAATTTCCAACCTGAAAATATAAATTTCAAACTGAATGGCCAAATTTTTATTAAAAAAATATTGATTTTTAACAAAAAAGAGTTACATTAAAAAAAAATTCCCAATGAAAACGTAGTGGTGAACATCTTAAAAAAAAAAGAATTTCAACAAACTATTTAAATTTTTAACCAGAATTGAATTTTCGAACAAGTATGTAAATTTTCAACAAAGTAGTTGAATTTTTAATCTGCAAATATGGATTTTCGATAGGAAACGTAACATTTGATATTTCAACGAATGCAGATGCTGCCAAGAGGTTCATTGTAAAAATAAGGATACGAATTTTTTTATTTACATTATATTTATTTTACATTAATTTATTTACGAAAAAAACGAATTAAAAAAAAAGTATATTTTTTCAACCAAAGAGATGAGTTTTACACTAAAACTATTAATTTTTTATCTAAGCGAACGAATTTTCAACAAATTGGTTTAAAGTGTTATTTTTAATAAATTATTCCACTAATTTCAATGTAATTTGAAATATAATAATTATTAATTCAATTTTAAAGAAAGATTTTAAAGGGCAGACTTGACCAAAATTTTCAGGTTTTTTTTGGTTTTAAAAATACAAAGTTCATTACTTAAAGAATATAATTATCATCAACGTGAGTTACAAAATTGTAGTAAATACTATTCATCAATATTAGGTGTAAATTAGTTTTCAATAAAAAAGCTCATTTGGAATAAAATAGTTCAATTTAATTTTCTACCAAAAAATATAAAATTTGTTAAAATCCTATAATAAAAGATTAATTACAGTTTCAGGTACAGAACTCATTCCTTGTTGCCTTCCATTATTTTATACTAATATTGTGTAACATTAATTAAATATGCATAATATTGAAAAGATAGGCTTTTAATTATTCTTTTTTATAAAAAGATAAATAGGCGCGCGCAAAACTACTAGTATAAATTTAAAGGCTGTCATTTACATATTAGGTAACGAGTAAGATACCATAATTATATGTAAATAATTATTTAACTAATCTTACTTTCAATTTTAATTTTAAATTAAACATAATTAATACAATTCATTAAAAACATATATGCCTTGAAAAAGATCTAGAATATTCATGAGAGTCAGTTTTAAACAAATTCTGCATTAACGCTTTAATCAGTTTTAACGCTAACAGGAAAAAATGAGAATCGTTCTTAGTCTCCTTTTCACCTGGGCCATCAGCATGATATTTATTGGTTCATATAATACTTTTATATATTCATAGTATTTGAAAAAATGTTCGGCTTAATCAGCAGTATATACCAATTTTTCTTCTAACTGGAGTTAGGTTTATCTCAAATGAATAAATAAGATATTCGTACCTCTTTAAATCGAAGTGTGCTTAATTTTTTAAACTTTCAAACAAAAGATTATTCAATTGTTAACTTTTACAATTAAAAATTACGTAATTGTGATAATTTGCACTTTAAGTCCTTGAATTTGGAAGAATTAGATTCAAAAACTCTTGACTGTTGATCTCGAAAATGATAGAGTGTTAAGAAAGCTGATTTATACATCTTTGAAAATTCAGATCTTTCAATTGAGGAGTTCTGGAAAAGAAGGCGAAAGGCACTCGAGAACGAGTAAAAGGATTGTCCAGGCTGTGACGTCAGATATCAAAAGTGAAATTCGAAATTTGAAAAAACCAAAAATATAGCTAGATAGCTCTTGAAAAATGAACTTGAGTCTCCATTTACAGTTTTTCTCTCGGGCTGCAAATTTTCCAGTAAATAAATAAAAACGGACTTTCTTTTAATTGAAAAAAACACCTTTTTTAACATTTAACTCGCTGTAAGTAATTTTTTTATCAACTAATTAACCAATTTATTTTTAAGTTTTATTTGTGACACTCTGGCGGAGGCAACAGTGTCCAAAAGGGGTCAAAAGTTAATTTCTAAAGTTTTTTTTTTTTAATCCGAATGAAAAACCACGTTTTTAGACTTTCACATTAAAAAAGTGAGCGAGGAAGTTTGAGCTACGACAAACTTCAAGCGAACGAATTTTCCGCCAATGTATTGGCCAACTTTTTGGAAAATCTCAATTCGATTTGATTTTTAGTTCCATAATTAGAGCGAGTTTATTACGAGCTTCCGACGCGACACCACAGGTTTTTTCAGGGGACGCCGCCGGAATGCTGACTAGTGCGAGCGAGTGGAGAAAACAAAGGATGGGCAAAGACGATGTTTCAGGCTTCAGGCGGCGTCCCCTAAAAAATCCTGTGGTGTCGCGTCGCCAGTTCGTAATAAACTCGCTGTAATTATGGAACTTAAAATCAAATCGAATTGCGATTTTCCAAAAAGTTGGCCAATACATTGGCGGAAAATTTGTTCGCTTAAAGTTTGTCATAGCTCAAACTTCCTCGCTTACATTTTTAACGTGGAAGTCTAAAAACGTGGTTTTTCATTCGGATTGAAAAAAAAACATTAGTAATTATTTTTTGACCCATTTCGGACACTGTAGCTTCCGCTAGAGTGTCACGAATAAAACTCAAAAAGAAATTTGTTAATTAGTTGATAAACGAATTACTTACGGTGAGTTTCATGTGAAAAAACATTGTTTTTCAATTAAAAAGTATCAGTTTTTATTTATTTACTGGAAAATTTGCAACCCGAGAGAAAAACTGTAAATAGAGACTCAGTTTCATTTTTCAAGAGCTATCTAAATATATTTTTGGTTTTTTCAAATTTCGAATTTTACTTTGGATACCTGACGTCACAGCCTGGACAATACTTTTACTCGTTCTCGAGCGCCTGTCGCCTTCTTGTCTAGAACTCCTCAATTGCAAATCTTCAAAATCGAACTATTTCAAATACCGTTCTAACTAACATATTCTGAAATTTAATCATTAGGAACTGTATTTAGTATAATCTTTTACGATTTAGGGAAATCGGGTATGTATGTTAAAAAGTAGTATAGTATTTATTAATAATCTATGAAAAATTTACTTTGGAAAATTAATATAAGTTTTACAAAACTTGTAAAAGAAAATGTGATATTTAAAATTCACTATATTAAATTGAAGCAAGACCATAATATCAATTATTAGAAAGATTGGAATAATTTTTTCATATTTTGAAAGAGAGGATTCTGAAATTTGCTAAAGACTATACTAAAAATTATGAGTCACTCGAAAAAAATGTGACAGTCGAAAATACGAAAACGACAAGTTCGTAACCCGTCGTGAATGGTGAGAATTCTTAGAATTGTGAGAAACGACATGGTGCTTAATAACTCGACTTTGAGACATTCAAAATTAAAAGTTAAAATAGGAAAATATTCTGTTTTAATAAGGTCAAAACTGGGATTGAATTAAATCCAAAAATGTCCATAGGTTTTTCATTTTTTTTTTAAATCACCTCGTTTCCGCCTCACATTCGGCTTAATAATACAAGTAACAGTGCTAGGACAAAAATTGTAGGTGCCCTGAACTTAATACAAATTTTGTATAAATCAAGTCGTTCCAAATTTTTGTAAAATGTTTGAAATCTCTACAATTTTGAAAGTACCTGAAATCTTTGTAAAATTTTTATGGCGTATTTGTGAATACTTAGTTTAAAATTTTTTTCTGAAACTTTTGTGTTAGTTTCAAATACTTGAAATCTTTAAAATCTTCTCAAATTTGTTAAAACCTGATTTGATCGTTTAACGTCTTTGAAATATTCATGAAATATTTGAAATCTTTTGAAAGCTTTACAATTTTTAGAAATGTTCGAAATCTTTGTGAAAATTTTGAAATCTGGTGCAAACGCCATTTTCAAATCTTCGAAATCCTCGCATTTTCTGAGTTTGCCGGAAAAAAAATTTTCTCAAAGTTTAAGTCAATTCGGTTGATATTAGGAAGTGCCACAAAGACCCTGAAAATCCCATAAGATTAACATGAGGAAATTTTGGTTTTCGGAGAAATGGGTTTCGGATTTCTGGATTTAAACTTAGCTTGCGGGAGATATTAAGAATTTGTTTGGGAGTCTCTAATCAATCATTTCCATGAAATTACTTTAAATTTTGATGCCCCCCCCCTTGGGGAGCCCCAAAAACGCCCCCAAAAATCCCCAAAAAACTGAAATTGACATTTTTGCCAAAAATTTACACATAAATGCTCCGTTTTTCCCTTTTTTGCCATAAATTATTTTTGTTTGTCAAGTGGAATGGTATTAAGTATTTTTCAACTAATTCACAATTGCTTAAACAATTTATTTTTGTTTAAATATTTTTTTTTGTACTTAATTATTGAAAGGTAGATTTTTTATGTTTGATTGGACAATTAATCATTTTTAGGTATAATGATATTTGTTTCAAGCATTTAGTATTCGTTCAAACAATTTATTATTATTTAATTGTAACTTTTTCTTAAAAAGAGGTATAGAACTCTAGTTTAAAAAAAATTTAGTTAGCTTTGCTGCTCATTGTTAAATATGCAAAATTTTTTGTCTAATCCATTGTCGTATTGATTCATAAATTTACTAAATATTAATGTAACGTTTTATTGGAAATTGTGATTCAAAAATCTGATGTTTGTCTCTACTTAATTGAGTATATCGCTTATTGTTCAATATTTAAACGTTAAGCAAATAATTTAAATAACTAATTTTTTGTTCATAAAATGTTTTACATTTTTCTATAAAAATTACATTTAATTTTGTCGCTCTGAAATTACTTTTATAATTTTTTCTTTTAAACCACCCCCGTAGACACACTCGTTTGTCCTCTGAAAGCTCTAATAAGGATTTTTTTTGTTTATGTCGTTCCCGCAGAATAGCTTTTATTATTCTCAAAGGAATTAGAAATCTTTGTATTTTTTGAACGTCATTGCAAATTGAAACACAACATTTTCCTCTCAAAAATGAAAAATTTTCAGATTAATTGCAAAAAACAGAATTATCCAAAATTTATTTTCGAAAAAAGTTGTATCTACCTTTCAATAAATGATAAAAAAATATTTAAACAAAATTAATTATTTGAACCATTGTTAATTGGTTGAAAAAATACTTAAACATATTCCACTTGACAAACAGAAACCATTTATGGCAAAAAAGGGAAAAACAGGGCATTTATGAGTAAATTTTTGGCAAAAACGTCAATTTCAGTTTTTTGGGGTATTTTTGGGGCTCCACAGGAGGGGGCATCAAAATTTAAAGTAATTTAATGGAAATGATTGATTAGAGACTCCTTAACGAATTCTTAATATCTTCCGCAAGCTAAGTTTAAATCCAGAAACCTGAATGTCATTGTTCCGAAAACCAAAATTTCCTCATGTTGATCTCATCGGATTTTCAGGGCATGAATCATGAATCTTGAACAGTTTAGCGGGGAACACGAAGTTCTCCGATTCACATCGTGAAGCCACATTCGGACTTTTTGATATAGTGTTTTGCAATTTCCTCAATTGAAGATTAAAATTTCTGTTAGCGTCTATCACAGAAAATGAAAATATCTCTAATTACCTTTCACTTTCTCTTTGAATACATTAATTTGTAGGATTTTTATATTAACTTTTGTACCTCACTCTATTAGCCTGACAAGTTTGAACATTTTAATTTGTAAATATCTTCAAAATGGATCCGAAAACAGATAACATCTGAGAGACTTATGTTTCCAGAATTATTCACTCAGACAAATATTCTTTCCAAATTAAAGAAACCGTTTCTTTAACAAATTTTATAAAAATTCATTGTTGTGTTTAAGGAAGCAGACATCAAGTATGTGATTGATAATATAAAAACGGTTGCGTAATCGGAAAAATTTCTGAATACAAAGATAAATTATAGACACAGCCGGATCAAATTCGAGTGTTTAGTTAACAGGCTGCTTGAAAAATTCCCGATTTTATCAGAGCAGCTCTATTTTTCTTTCATACATTAAAAACGTCAGTGAATAAAAATTCAGTAAAATGTTATATCACAAAATAGAGACCTTTGGATAGAATTGAATCTCATACAAATTTTCTGCAATCCGGATCTTTAAACTTTTCACTGGGTGATGTTTACCTTTTTTGGACCGACGTTTTCTGTAAGGGATCTACGCATGTCTAAACAAAGCTTTTTCCATTTCTTTCATAATTCCGCTGCATGCTTTATAAAAGCGTAAGACGTTCTTTAAAAAAATAGAATTTCAAACTTTTCCAGGATGCTTTCAGAATAATGTTCCCTGAATATTGCTGGCCGATCTTTCAATAAGTTTCCTAGGGGAATATTCCCTCTACGTCATCTGTCTTGTCACGCAATTTTGTCCCAAAAAGTTCATAATGTATGAACCTAATTAAAAAAATCATTTTTCTTTCTTCTTGCAGAGTTCAGCTCAGGGTTTGATTGCTTGCCTAATGGCGATCCTCTTCCTCGAGTTCCTCGTCGCGAATCTTGTTCTTCACGTGAGAGAAATTCTCCGGCCAGGTCTTCTCCTTCTGCCGAACGATCTCTTCGTGTCAGATCCAGGACTCCTCTTTCCCATGCCAGGCGCATGGCTCCACCTACCGCGATTGTTTCTGCTGAGGGATTTGAATATGGATTTGACCAACTTCAATGTATTCGGCTTACTTCCATCATAAATCCGCAACGACAGTTCGAACTTCGAAGATACACTTTTCCTGCGGATAAGCAAATTAAAATAGCCTCAAAACCAAATGTTGATATGCCCATTCCAGCCAGAGAACAAATTGTATTATCAACATCCGATGGTGACGTTTTTGCACTATTGGAGAGTAGCAAATTTCTTTCTGGAATATATGTACCTAGTCGTCGAAATTACAGTAAAATACGGATAAAAATAAACATGAAAAGCGGGATGATCACAGAATTGACTCCTGATGAAGTTAAGGAAGTTCCGGTAGGCCCGAATCGTCATATCCCAATGGGTTTCAGAGTAGAGCGTGTAAGACACTATTGTCCACACTAATAATTCAATACAAAACATATATGTGTAACGAAATTAAATAATTTATTGTAAACACAAGTTGGATTTTAATAATACAAATAATTTGTAATTACAAATAATAATTATGTCAATATATTATGACTTTTAAGGCTTCAATCTTTGTACTTCTTTAACAATTTTGCACAGATCTTTGTTAATTAATCGTCTAATCATTAAAAACTGTAATCGCGTGATTTTAAGAAATCATTTGTTTAAGCTGTTTTATATTTAACACAAAATCTCTTGACTTATCTTGCGCTTCTGTAATTTGGTTCTGAACCATTGGTTTAGGTGAAACATTTTGACATAAATAGGTTTACTATTTCTTGTGTCTGTTTGGCTATAAACTGAAGTTTGTTATTTATTACGGTATTTCTTACGATTATAATAAACATTACTTGCCTTGGAAAATAATAGTATGCGAAAATGTATGGATCCTTTTTGGCTGAACAATTCTTGTTTGTTAATTTTTTTTTAATTTCAAGCCTCACAGACCGGTCCGTATATCCCGTATTGTACCCTATATTCAGTTCAGGTCTTTAAAGTTCCCTATTTTTATGACTTGGTCCCTATATGGTATCCTATTTCTAGCTCATAATGAAACTTTACTGTAAGAAAATTATATACTGTGAAAATCTGTAAGAATTAACTGCAAAAAAAATCAGGGCTACTACACAGTCACAATTAGTCAGTTTTTTCTCAAGTCACTTTTTAGTCAATTTTTAATGAAAATTTCACAACAGTCACTATCTTGCAATAAATTAACTCATTGGTTAATTACTGTTCAATTCAGGTATATGCCTATTCCCGAATTGTCCTAAAATCTATTGAATCTTCTAAAATCAAAGGCATTTTCCCGAACTTTTAATTTTTAATATTTTAGTGAATTTAAACAGATTCCAAGGAATTTTTCATTAATTTTATTAATTTAAATATAATTCAAAACGTTTGAAGTATTTAAGGATAAAGATTTTTCTAGAATTTCGGAAGACATATGTATTTCAAAGGATTTTACAAGTTTTCATAGGATTTCTGAGGATTTTAATGATTTTAAAAGATTTTAAAGCTCCCAATGTATTTTAATATATTTTCCAGGATTACAGGAGATATCATAAATGTTAACTGGATTTTATAATATTTTAGTGGATTTCAAAGAATCTGTTGACGAAACGCGAGGTATTTTGTAGGGTTACAAAAACTTGAAGAGACTGAAAATTATCATTTGAATCATCCTGAATTCTTGTAAGCTCTTTGGAACTCCTTTTATTTCTTCAATTCACTTGAATTCTTATAAATTTGCTAAATTTTAATTATTTCAATGGACTTTTTTTCAATGGACAATTTTTTTGTTATCATTGGTCTTTTAACAAAATTAATGAGATTTCAAAATATATTAAGGGATTTAAAATATTTAAGGTTGCTTAAAAAATTAAAAAGACATTTCTTAATATTTTTGGAAAGCTTATTTGAAATTCCCTATGAATTCTTTTGAATTCTTTTTGATTTTTCGAAATTCTCTTAATTATTACGCAATCTATTGGATTTTTTACAAATGTTTTGTTTAATTTATCTTGAAGTCTAGTCAACACATCTTAAATTTGTAAGCATTTCACCTACTTCTTTTATAAGAAAACAGATTAAATTTAGATCCTAAAAAAGAATAAACACGCAGATTAAAACAGAAAATTCAGTTTTTAATATTTAAAATATATAAATGAACGTTTAGCATTCATATGTGATGTGATGCAAATATGTGAAAAACAATGTCTAAAAAAATCAATTGAAATGACTCCAAATAAAGAGTCTATAAATGAAATAAGTAGACAATGCATTCCAGGATTTTCTTAAAGGTGTCCCATGTTACTCTTCTGTAGTAAATAACATAAACTATCGCTGATGAATTGCTATCAGAAAAAATACGTTTGTCGTTTAAAAAACTTATGTTCTCATTCAGAAGTCAGCTTAATCAATGGGTGGCAATCTGTAACTCCAGTTTTAGATACGCAATTCAGAAGTCATCAAAACCCACTTACACTTAAGTGAATAGATTTTTCTTACCTAAGTAAAACAAGAAAACGGGATATGACATTAGAGAGATGAAAAATCGTGAGTTGAAAGGAAAACTGGAAATATGTTCAGCAGGATATAGTGATCAATACATCGTGGTCAAGGGGCCGGTTTGAATAGAAATAAGATAGCAAGAGAATACACCAAAAAGCATGGATTTGTACCTTTCGATTGTTGTGGGGTAGATTGAAAGTGAGAATCAGAAGAAAATTTTATCACAGCGTGCTACGGCCGAGTTGACAGTAAAAGGAGTGAAGGAAAAAGCGCCTTTTAGGACACTTATAAATTGACGCTATAGCTACCTGCGATCATGATAATAGAACCATTCCACTAAGCTATATGAATGGAGGTGTTGGTATACTACTTCATGATACAGTAAGAGTAATGATTAATTTTGGAGATCCAAAGCCATCGAGTAAAAGATGGTAACGGAGGCAGAATAGTTAACTTATGTTTAGAAGAGGACTTGTCCATACCAATTCTTGCATTAGGCTTAACGTGATATACAGGTATGCCTGGGGCAGAGGACATAGCCGCAGTATAATTCACATTGTTATTGCGGATAAAAGACTAAGAGAGCTAGTTAAAGATGCAAGGGCTACGAAGGATTCTGAATGTGATACTTATAATTATCTTCTAGTCTCAAAAAATAATTTTAGTCGAAAATGAACAAGAAAAGAAACCAAATATACGATACAAACGCGTATCAAAATTGAGAAATTACAGAAACTAGCAGTGCGAATAGATGCTTTGAATACGATATTCGAATTCGTGGATATGGTAAATTGGGAAAAGTTAATATAAAATAAGGATGTAGAGGTCACACGGACTATGTTCCAGGATACTATTGTTAGAGGTCAGGAGTGTGATCGAAATTTCAGCTTTCTGTAATGCAGTTTCGTATATTAGAATAACAATTCGGAAATAAAAATAGGACATTTGACCCAGATTTGGAAGAAAGTTTCCGGCTCAGCTTGGATACAAATAGTGCTGTTTTCATTTTTTTATTGCAATCACTCACAGTTACTGTTATGTCCTGCTTCTCAAAAATTGTTATGATCTGCACAGCGCAGTTCTATTTTTTTTTTTTTGAACCCTTGTGTCCTGGGTAGTCTATTTTCTTCCATATTATTTATTTTCTGTTACCAATTAAAACCACTGCTTAAGACTTCCATTGACAATAGAGACACCTGTGTTTCGTTTCGGACAGCATAACTGGGATCGTCTGCATAAGCAATAGTTGAAATTTCGTGTTTTTGCTCAATAGCTATACCTCGGACATCCCTCTTGTGAAAGAACTCTTCTTTATCTTTTGAGCATAATGCGAAAAATATCAGACTAAGAATCTCACCTTGCGAAACCTCCTCTGCTACGATTGATCTGCATCGATTACCTCTGTCAAACCATCAGAAGTGCCGACTGCTAATATCACTTTATCGTAAATATCTTAACAAATTCTATTGAAATTGAAGTTAGTTCCAATAGAAAACAATTTTTTCCACAATTACAAATGATTAACACTTGGCCCAGCGATGCTCCAACTTTTTCAACCCGTCCAAAAAATACGTTTTTTCAAGGTCTGTAAAATAGGCCACCGTGGCGGCGATGACCTTTTCACTCGACCCAAACCTATTCCCGGCGAGTGACTTTTTCAGGTTTGGAAACAAAAAAAAGTCACAGGGGGCCAAATCTGGAAAATACGGTGGATGGGGCAACAATTCGTAGCACAATTCGACTAATTTGGCTACAACGACGGCGGAGGTGTGAGCCGGTGCGTTGTCGTGGTGGAACGACACTTTTTTCTTCGCCAAACGGGGCCGGTTTTTCTTCAATTCGGCGTCGAATCGGACCAATAAGTCGGCATAGTAGAGCCCTGTGACTTTTTCATCCTTCTTGAGGTAATCGGTGTGGATCCCAACCGGCAAGTTGGGATATCTGGATTTAGCATACCTGACAGCCAGATTGAAGCTTTTGCGGAACGATCAATGTTGGATTGAGAAGGGAAATATACTGCTGTGATTATAAATTCAGTTAAATTAGAATAAATCATAACCATTAATAATTCCCTTGACGACTTCAAAAGTTCGCGTTCAAATAAATTCTTCTAATAAGCAAAGATAATGCCCCCTTTCGCCTGTCCCCACAAGTGCTCTTTTATTGCACATGAGTATGTTCTCTACCCCTTATATGAGAGAAAGAGATTGATGATGCGGGGGCGGAGAGCGGTGTCGAAAGCTGGTGGGGTGGGAAGGAGGAAGGGAAATCAGGGGGTGTGAGGTAGAGTGGTACGGAGGAGACCAATTGCGGGGAAAGTGGACTGCTAGGTCCTACGTGTCGGGTTTGAATGGGTAGTTGAGCGCGCTAACCGATGGCAAACTAGTTTTGTCTAGTCGATTGAATCGCAATCTTAGCCCTTTCTCTCGCGGCCAGCAAACGATCTAACTGCTGGATGTCCTTTGGAACATTTTGTTGGCTGTAGGTGGGGACAAATGCACACTTTTAATATTTCCTTTGATAAACCGCTGCCAAAAGGGTAGGCCGTCCATGAGAGGAGCGTAAGCGGAAAGAGATCCCAGACACGCGGTTTGATCCCCGAGATGCAAGCTCCAAAAAAAATGTTCGCTGGGTGCAGCTTTTTGTTGTATTTGTGGGGATAACGCAGCGGTGCGGGAAAGGAGGGCCCAAGTCAGCACCCCAATCCGGATGGGTGTGGAGCGAGATGTGGCCACCGATGAACATTTCTACAGATTTTTCTTAAGAGATTTTTTTTAGAGAATGTTTCCTGAAAGTGAATCAGTCGAACATAAGGTTACGACGGGGAGGGACAAGATATCTGGCAGAGAGTAGCTCCACCAAGGGTGATGTTGGTGGTAGTGCACCAGAGCGTCGATCTGGGCCTCTTCCTCAAGGCGGTGACGATGTTGACGGGTGGTGTCGGCCCGCCCGACTTCCCTGGCAGCCCGGGAAAAGTGGCGGCGGGCAGCGTCTAATTCCTGCCGCTGTAATACTTCCCGACGTTGTTAACGGCACCTGGCAGCGACAGCACGCATCTCCCAGAAAACTTCACGCTCTCTCTGCTAGATGAAGACCTGGCTAAGGCGTTCTGCGAACAGGGAAGTGGGTTAGTGGCAGTCCCTCTGACGAATCCTGATGCCAACCGATGAGGAAAAAGGGGGGCTCCCTGAGCTGTCACTCCCCGATGAAACGAAGAAACGGTTGAATTATATGTACCGGCATCGGACCTAGGGACCAAAACTTTCGACCTAAGATCATGGCACTAACACGACGCTTGGGATCCTCCTGAATCCATTAGTACACTGGATCTACACCTCCGCTGAGTTGAAACTCCTGGCGGCACTGGATGTGGAAATCCCGGAAGGATCTGCTTTGATTGAGGTGACACTGTCACACTCGCGCCGAACTCACGAAAGGATAAAAAAACAAAAAGCGAGAAAATGGATGTACGAGTCGCAAGGGACTTAAAAAGGAACAAGGAAAACGTCTTTTCAGAATTTCCGAAAAGGACTGACTGTCGAGAGTCGCTTCCTACTCTCGCTAGCCGAGCGTGAAGCTAGCCGTGGCGGTGGGACGGCGTTCAAACCTGCCGATTGGTTGCGAGATCGACAACGAATTTGCTACCGAGCCGTGGGGATCGTCAGCCAGGGCCCGCACGCCTCGGTCTTCGCATGTCGACTCTCACTTTTACGAGTGACTTGATGATCAGGCTTTCTTTACTCGATAAGTCATTTGGGATTCCCAGAAAAAGGTTCATGAAGAAATCCCTTTTCTCAACAAACAATTTCTTTCATCTTGTTACGATTAATTTAACCTTCACTGGTCTGTTTTCAGACAAATCTCGGGTTTGGGCTGAGTATCTCGGGTTTGGGCAAAAAGCCAAATAAAAAATTTTTAATTTGGAATATATGCACTTTCATAAAATTGTGCTTCGATATGCAGTTACTCCCCTTTACCAACCCTCCCTTATTAACTGAAGTTTTGGTGGGACTGACATTATAACTACAATCTCCACCATATGACCATATGACGATTTTCTCGAAAAGGACTGGAACTTTATTTGAAAAAAGGCATGCACACGGAAAATCTAAAGGTCATGTTGCGGGTGACGAATGGAGACTGGGTGTTTGGAATGCTACAGAAGTAAATGATCTCAAAGTAAAATAATTGCGTGAAACCATGGAGGTGAGGAAACTAGATATATTATGTGTGTCAAAAACAAAGAAAAAGGGATGCGAAACCAAAGTCATAAAAAACGGCGTGTTGAAAGGTGGATTTGAAATGTGGTCAGGAGTAGACAGTGAATCACATGGTAAACAAGGAGTAGGTCTGATTTTGAATGAAAGAGCAAAGCAGCGTCTCGGAGACCATGGTTTCGTGTCTTCCAGACTGCTGTGGGCTAGAATGAAAGTAGGAATCAGAAGACTATTTATCGTAGCATGCTACGTCCTCGTTGATAGTGATCCTTGAGAAGTAAAAGACGCCTTCTGGGACACTTTGAATGACACAATAAATATTTGCTAACATGGGGAAAGAATAATTCTACTAGAAGACATGAACAGATGGGTGGGCATCAAAAATCTGGATAGA
>NC_046660.1:24993182-24998836 GCF_010883055.1 Belonocnema kinseyi
GGGACACTTTGAATGACACAATAAATATTTGCTAACATGGGGAAAGAATAATTCTACTAGAAGACATGAACAGATGGGTGGGCATCAAAAATCTGGATAGAGAAAAAGTACTAGGTAATTTTGAGGATCCAAGAACAAACTATAACCTGGTCTAAAGGAAATAGCTGCAGTATAATAGACTTTGTTGTTGCGGATGAAAGCCTAACAGAGTTAGTCAAAGATACAAGGGTCATGAGGGGTCCTGAATGCAACACTGATCATTACCTTCTGATCTCAAAAATTAACTTAGTTCGGGGATGGACAAAAAAGAGAACCTAGAAAGCAAAACAAACGCAAATCAAAATGGAGAACCTACAGAAAGCGGATGTGAGAATAGATATCTAAACTAAGATAATCGAAAGCATAGATAGGGCAACGTGGGAGGACCGTATAAAAAACAAAGATATAGAGGGCGGCTGGACAACGCAGATCTCTTAAGGCAAATTACAGAAAAAAGTTTGAGAGTAGGAAAAACAGTTTTTTTGCATTTGCTAACCTAGAAAAAGCTTTTGACAATTTAGATAGAAGTAAACTTTGGGAAGTCCTGAAAGAGTATGGAGTCAATGGATCTCGAAACAGTAAAGGTACGTGGGTTAGCGTTCGCAGATGATAAGGTCGTTATGGCAGAGTCTATCCAAGACTTACAAAGAATGTTGAACAAACTAGATGCGAGCATGAAGAGAATGGGCCTCAAAATTAACGCAAATAAAACCAAACCTATGGTGTTCGAAGAAAAGAGTGAGAAAACACTATGTAATATTTTATTAAATGATGAGAGAATTGAACAAGTTGATAAGTTCGTATACCTTGGTAACTTATCTACTAGGGACGGGAAGATAGATGACGAATTAGATAGATGCATAAACAAAGGTAAGAATGTTATTGGTAAAACAGGTTCCCTAATCAGAAGTGAAAATATATAGAATAAAGCTAGAATAGCAATACATAATTCTATATTTCTACCGACTGTACTATACGATAGCTAGGCATGGACTTATCAAGAAAAAGATAAGAGTAAAACTAACGCAATTGACAGAAGATTCATGCGCATAATATGCGGGGAAACTATGATGGGCAAAGTAAGTAACGAGATAACTCTAAAAGAATGTGGTGCAGAAGAGTTGCTAGTAGACACATGGGAAAGAAATCGATTAAGATGGTTCGGACATGTTGAGAGAATACGAAATGAACAACAAACGAAACAAGTGTATCAAGGTAAAGTGAATGGCAACGTGCCCATAGATAGACCGCGGGCAGAATGGTTAGAATGTGTGAATGAGACTCTAGTTAGAAGAGACATAAGAAGTCACAGAAACACGAGAGCCTGCATGAAAAAATGCATGGAATTAAAAGAAGCTAGAGAATTATTCCAGGACAGGAAAGTATGGCGGCAAATAGTTAATAAAAAGAGTGGCATTAGAGTAAATAACGCATGGAACAAAAAACATTGGCCACTAATGGACCCAAGTGGGGAACCTTCCATAACGACTTCATGAGGATCTTCGCTTGGGGTGATTGCTAGAGAGATTTATCAGCAACCTGAGTCGGAGCAGTGTTGCGGAACGAACGTGTTATTTACATAAAGAACATGAGAATTCTGGATCAATCTGAAAATTCTCTATACCTTCCACACACTACTCCTCTCCCCTACCGAGTGAGTCACGCATACCCCAAAAGGGAAATGGCTTAATGGTGTAATAATAATAATAAATAATAATTATAATTATCTTCCTTAAATAAACATGGAAAGCGGTATGGTCTTAAGCGTCACATCCCATTGGCTTTCAGAGTAAAGCGTGTAAACCAGGTTCGTCCACACTAAGGAATTTGGACTGTGCGATCTATACTCAGTTTTTAAATTTTAATTACAACAAAGCTTTTTGAATTGAAATTGAAAACCACGAAAAATTGTTCCATATTAACTGAGAATATTTGAAATTTAATCATTTCTTATTGAAGCTTTACATTTAGAAAATTATCAGTAAATGTCGCTTGAGATTTGATAATTTCTAATGTAGTTACTGTCTTTACATCCTTTCCCTTATTCTCTTTTTTTAAGAAATTCTCTTTTTCCTGCTTTCAAGAAATTTTCCCTTTTCCACCTTTTTTACGCTTTTGTACTTTATCCTTTTAAAATTGATCTTCTTTAGTAGAAAATTGATATTCTTGGTTAAAAATAAAACTATATACTTTGTTTAAAATTAAACTGCTTAGCTAAACATTCTTGTTTTACTCAAATGTACACAATTTTAGTCGACAATTTGCCAGTTTGGTTAAAAATTCGAAAAATTGGAGAGAAGCTTTTATTTAAACTACAACTACGAATTTTTATACAAAATATACCTTTTTTTAAGATCCAACTATTTCGTTCGAAATTCAACTTTATCGGTAGAAAATTAATGTCCCTGGTTGAAATTTAAACTTTTCTTTTATAATTAATCCCTTCTGGTTGAACTGTCAACTGTTCAATTAAAAATTATACTTTTTTGGTGAAGATTCAACTGTCTAGTTGAAAATTCGTTGTATTAGTTTGATTGGAATTAAATTGTTTACCGTGAATATTAAACTGTTTCATTTTTGATTAAAAATTCGACTGCCTCGTTGACAATGTCTGTATTTTTATAGAAATTTTTCTTACAACATGTTACATTTTGCCTTCATTGAATTAACTGAATTACAAGTATTTTTAGATTCATAATGAAAGATATGCGAAAATTGTTTCGCTAAACGCACAAGAAATCGAATGTATACAACACCACGAATGATACATTAAGTTCCCTTGAAATATAAAAAAAATGTATTCAATTTTTCGTCAAAATTGCAGCATTTGTATTTCAATTGGCCCTAAATCAATCTAATACTATGGGCACCAAATGTGTGTTTAAAAAATTTTGATTGAAAATTCCTAATTTTACAAGCATAAAATTATATTCCACGAAACTGAAATTTCTCGCTATGAGTAGTGAGTCGATTATCTATTCCTGTATCTAGTAGTCATTGAAACCATTTTTTTAACTCAGGCAGAAAAGCTTCAATTTTCAGAAAATCATAAAAAATAATGACAAAGTGTTAATTATTACTTTTTTTATTTTTTTTTTTTAAATCAATAATCAATTTTGATTTTGTCCCAAATCAATGAGGAAAATATGAAACCTGGCAAATCTGTGCATAGAAATGTCCACCTACTTGCAGAGTTTTGTTAATTATGCAAAAGGATCAATTTGCCATTGGCCATGAGCGGAATATGCAAATTATAATTTTAAAGAACTATTTGTTTCAATTGAGAATTATGAATATATTTAAATGGGACATTGCACAATTAAACAAAAACTATGGAAATTTAAATTAAATAATATTATAATACATTATATACTGTGCAACCATTTATTTCTAAATATAATATTTGTGAAGTTTTAATTCTTTTTTTGCAATAATTGCAATAGATTATACTGTGCAGAAAGTGTTAGATTCAAAATGAAAGCGTCAGTGCCATTCACTTTATTCAGTGTAACTGTTAATGGCAGCAGGGAGTGCGCGTATCAGAAACACAATCCGGAATCTGCTAATATCTTTTTGCATACTAAACATCCATAGTTCGGGATTTCAAAACCCGATATTTTTTCACAATAACTTCTATAAAATGAAACGTGAGTGACAGTTGTTGTGAACTTGCGATTGATATACGGGTTGGTCACGGTAATTAAATTTCATGGACTGATTTATGAAATATAAATATAAAGATCTCAGGGTGATAAAATTGACGCCTCTCATACACATATTAGGTAACGAGTAAGATACCTTAATTATGTATAATTATATGTAAATAACTATTTAACTAATCATACTTACAATTTTAGTTTTAAATTAAACCTAATCTATTCATTTAATTAAAAACATATATGCCTTGAAAAAATCTATAATATTTATGAGAGTGAGTTTTAACAAAATTCTGCATTAACGCTTTAATCAGTTTTAACGCTAACAGGAAAAGATGATAATCGCTCTTAATCTCCTCGTCACCTGGGCCATCATCATGATATCTATTGGTTCATATAATACTTTTATATATTTATAGTATTCGAAAAAATGTTCGGCTTAATCCGAAGTATACACTAATGTTTTTTTCAAACTAGATTAAAGTTTATTTCAATTGAATAAATAGGAAATTCGTAACTCTTTAAATCGAAGTGTGCTCAATTTTTCAAACTTTCAAATAAAAGATTATTCACTTGTTAAGTTTTAGAATTAAAAAATATGTAATTGTGGTGATTTGCACTTTAAATCCTTAAATTTGGAAGAACCAGATTAAAAAACTCTTGACTGTTGATCTTGAAAATGATCCAGTGTTAAGAAAGTTGATTTATACATCTTTGAAAATTCAGATCTTTCAACTACAAATCTTCACTATCGAAAAATTTCAAATACCGTTCTAACTTAAGTATTTTAAATTTCAAGCATTAGGTCTTGATTTGAAAATATTTAAAATATACTTATTTCAGAAAGATGGTAAAAATTTAATGATTTAAAACTGCAAATCTGCAAAACCAAACAAGTTGAAAAATTTTAATCTGAAATATCTTCAAAATTGATCAGCATCGAAAACGGAAAAAAACTGAGAGACTTTTGTTTCCAGAATTACTCACTTAGACAAATAGTCGTTCTAAATTAAAGAAACCGCTTCGTTAACAAATTTGATGAAAATTCAGTGTTGTGTTTAAGTAAGCAGGAATCAAGTATGTCGCTGATAATATAAAAAAGGTTGCGTAATCGGACAAATTTCTGAATATAAAGATAAATTATAGACACAGCCGGATCAAATTCGAGTGTTTAGTTAACAGGCTCCTCGCAAAATTCCCGAATTTATCAGAGCAGCTCTATTTTTCTTTCATACATTAAGAACGTCAGCGAATAAAAATTACGTCAAATTTTATATCACAAGAGACCTTTGGATAGAATTGAAACTCAGACAAATTTTCTGCAATCCAGATGTTTAAACTTTCAACTGGGTGATGTTTATCTTTTTTGGACCGAACTTTTCTGTAAGCGACCTACGAATGTCTAAACAAATTTTTTTTCTTTTCTTCCAGAATTCCGCTGCATGCTTAATAAAAGCTTAAGACATTCTTTGGAAAATAGAAATTTAAAATCTTCCAGGTTGCTTTCCGAATTATGTTCCCTAAATATTGTTTCTGCAGTTTTCAATAAGTTTCCTAGGAGAATATTCCCTCTACGCCATCCGTCTTGTCACGAAATTATGTTCCAAAAAGTTCATCATTTTAGAACCTACTTAAAAAAATTATTTTTCTTTCTTCTTGCAGAGTTAAGCTCAGGGTTTGATTGCTTGCCTAATGGCGATCCTCTTCCTGGAGTTCCTCGTCGCGAATCTTGTTCTTCACGTGAGAGAAATTCTCCGGCCAGGTCTCCTCCTTCTGCCGAACCATCTCTTCCTGTCAGATCCAGGACTCCTCTTTCCCATGCCAGGCACATGTCTCCACCTACCGCGATTGTTTCTGCTGAGGGATTGGAATATGGACTTGGCCAACTTCAATGTATTCGGCTTACTTCCATCATAAATCCGCAACGACAGTTCGAACTTCGAAGATACACTTTTCCTG
>NC_046660.1:24998936-24999300 GCF_010883055.1 Belonocnema kinseyi
CACTAATAATTCAATACTAAAAATATATGTGTAACCAAATCATATAATTTTCTGTAAACACAAGATGGATTTGAATGATACAAATAACTCCTAATTATAAATAATAATTAAGTCAATATATTGATTTTTAAGGCTTCAATCTTTGTACTTCTTTAATAATTTTGCACAGATCTTTTTTAATTAATTGTCAAATCATTAAAAACTGTAATCGCGTGATTTTCAAAAATCATTTGTTTAAGCTGCTGTAGATTTAACACAAAATCTCTTGACTTATCTTGCGCTTCTGTAATTCGGTTCTGAACCATTGGTTGAGGTGAAACATTTTGACATAAATAGGTTTACTATTTCTTGTGTCTGTTTGGCT
>NC_046660.1:24999310-24999594 GCF_010883055.1 Belonocnema kinseyi
GTTTGTTATTTATTACGGTATTTCTTACGATTATAATAAACATTACTTGCCTTCTAAAATAATAGTATGCGAAAATGTATGGATCCTTTTTAGCTGAACAATTCTTGTTTGTTAACTTTTTTTAAATTTAAAGCCTCACAGATCGGTCCGTATATCCCGTATTGTACCCTATATTCAGTTCCGGTCTTTAAAGTTCCCTATTTTTATGACTTGGTCCCTATATGGTATCCTATTTCTAGCTCATAATGAAACTTTACTGTAAGAAAATTATATACTGTGAAAAT
>NC_046660.1:24999685-25000021 GCF_010883055.1 Belonocnema kinseyi
GCAATAAATGAACTCATGGGTTAATTACTGTTCAATTCAGGTATACGCCTATTCCCGAATTGTCCTCAAATCTATTGAATTTTCTAAAATCAAAGGTATTTTGACGGACTTTTAATTTTTAATATTTTAGTGAATTTAAACAGATTCCAAGGAATTTTTCATTAATTTTATCAATTTAAATATAATTCAAAACGTTTGAAGTATTTAGGGATAAAGATTTTTCTAGAATTTCGAAAGACATATGTATTTCAAAGGATTTTACAAGTTTTCATAGGATTTCTGAGGATTTTAATGATTTTAAAAGATTTTAAAGCTCCCAATGTATTTTAATATATT
>NC_046660.1:25000121-25007863 GCF_010883055.1 Belonocnema kinseyi
ATTTTACAAGTTTTCATAGGATTTCTGAGGATTTTAATGATTTTAAAAGATTTTAAAGCTCCCAATGTATTTTAATATATTTTCCAGGATTACAGGAGATATGATAAAAGTTAACTGGATTTTATAATATTTTAGTGGATTTCAAAGAATCTGTTGACGAGACGCGAGGTATTTTGTAGGGTTACAAGAACTTGAAGAGACTGAAAATTATCTATAAATGAAATAAGTAGACAATGCATTCCAGGATTTTTTTAAAGGTGTCCCATTTTACTCTTCTGTAGTAAATAACATAAACTATCGCTGATGAATTGCTATCAGAAAAAATACGTTTATCGTTTGAAAAACTTATGTTCTCATTCAGAAGTCAGTTTAATCAATGGGTGGCAATCTGAAATTCCAGTTTCAGATACGCAATTCAGAAGTCATCAAAACCCACTTACACTCAAGTGAATAGATTTTCCTTACCCGAGTGAAACCAAGAAAATGGGATATGAAATTAGAGAGATGAAAAATCGAGAGTTAAAAGGCAGACTGAAAATATATTCAGCAGGATATAGTGATCAATACATCGTGGTCAAGAGGCCGGTTTGAATAGAAATAAGATAGCAAGAGAATATACCAAAAAGCATGGATTTGTATCTCCCAGATTGTTGTTGGGTAGATTGAAAGTGAGAATCAGAAGAAAATTTTATCACAGCGTGCTACTGCCCAGTTGACAGTAAAAGGAGTGAAGGGAAAAGCGCCTTTTAGGATACTCAAATTGACGCTATAGCTACTTGCGATCATGATAACAGAACCATTCACGTAAACTGTCCTAGTAGAAGAGCATGTTTCCACTTGGGAAATATTTTCTACAACTTTGCTGCATCCAACCTTCAAAAATGAATAAATTATTGTCAAATATTATATTTGTTTAATATTTGCCCTATACTTTTTATATTCATTTATCATTCATGCTTGGGCATTGTAAACATAGTTTTTTTAATAACCGTCATTAGCGACAAGTATAAAAAATATACACTATGAAAATTAAATCAAGAGATACAGAAATAATTTTTTTGTATGTTTCGAATTTTTTCACCACAAGTATAGTATGGTATGAAATTTATGAATTTTAATAAGGCCATTGCTCTGTACAAATTAGATTCGTGCCTACATTTATAGAATTGCCTATTTAACATTAACTTAACCTCAGTAAGCTATATTGATTTTTATACAGATTTGTATAATTTTGGAAAGTCAACCTAAGATTCTACCTTTAAAATATTGACTACTTAATCCCTCAGACAGCTGTAGTAATTAGTCTAATGAAATAATCCAGCCCTAGTTTCATACATTGGACATTTGACCCAGATTTGGAAGAAATTTTCCGGCCCATGTTGGATACAATTAGTGCTGTTTTCATTTTTTTATTGAAATCATTCACAGTTACTGTTATGTCCTGCTTCTCAAAAATTGTTATGATCTGCACAGCGCAGTTCTACTTTTTTTGAACCCCTGTGTCCTGGGTAGTCTATTTTCTTCCATATTATTTATTTTCTGTAACCAATTAAAACCACTGATTAAGACTTCCATTGACAATAGAGACACCTGTGTTTCGTTTCGGACAGCATAACTGGGATCGTCTGCATAACCAATAGTTGAAATTGCATAGTTGTGATCAATAGCTATACCTCGGACAACCCTCCTGTGAAAGAACTCTTCTTTATCTTTTGAGCATAATGCGAAAAATATCAGACTAAAAATCTCACCTTGCGAAACCTCCTCTGCTACGATTGACCTGCATCGATTGCCTCTGTCAAACCATCAGAAGTGCTAACTGCTAATACCCCTTTATCGTAAATATCTTAACAAATTCTATTGAAATTGAAGTTAGTTCCAATATAAAGCAATTTTTTCCACAATTACAAATGATTCAATGATAGCACGGCCTTAACAAAATCGACGAAGAACATATACGAGGGTCATTCAATAAATACTTAGCCTACAAAAGAAAAACGAAAATTTTGGAAAAGTGGTAATTTATTTTTCCACATTATCTCCTTTTAACACTTGGTCCAGCGATGCTCCAACTTTTTCAACCCGTCCAAAAAATACGTTTTTTCAAGGTCTGCAAAATAGGCCACCGTGGCAGCCAAATCTGGAGAATACGGTGGATGGGGTAGCAATTCATAGCGCAATTCGACCAATTTGGCTGCGGCGACGGCGGAGGTGTGAGCCGGTGCGTTGTCGTGGTGGAACGACACTTTTTTCTTCGCTAAACGGGGCCGTTTTTTCTTCAATTCGGCGTCGAATCGGCCCAATAAGTCGACATAGTAGAGCCCTGTGACTTTTTCACCCTTCTTGAGGTAATCGGTGTGGATCACACCTTGTGAATCCCAGAAATCGGTGGCCATCACCTTTCCGGCCGAAAGAACAGTCTTGACCTTCTTCGGAGCACTTTCGCCGGGTAAAGTCCATTTTTTTTACTGTTCTTTGGTCTCTGGCGTGTACCAGTGAATCCATGTTTCGTCGACGATCACAAAACGATGCAAGAATTCCGTTGGATTGCGCTTAAACAGCGCAAAACACATCGCCGATGTTGTCTCACGGTTGCGCTTGCTGTCCGGTGTGAGCAAACGCGGCACCAATCGTGCCGATAGCTTCCTCATGCCCAGTTTTTCGTGTATAATATGATGCGCCGTTCCTTCTGCGATGCCTACAGCCTTAGCTATATCGCGAACCTTCAATTGGTGGTCTGCCAACAAGAGATCGTGGATTTTTTTCACGGTTTCCTCCGTATTAGACGTTTTCGGGGCATCTGGGCGTAGCTCATCAAACACCGATGTGCGGCCACGAACAAGCTCGTTGAACCAATTCTTGACGGACGCAAGAGAAGGAGAAGAGTCGCCATACACAACATCTAAACGATGTTTGATTACGCTGCGCGTATCCCCTCCAAAAACAAGAATCGAATCACTGAACGATATTGCTCTTTTTTCATTATTGTAAAACTGACCGACACGCTCGCTTCCAAAGGCTATCAACACGAAACTAATCGAGGGAATTGACTGAAACTTTGACAGTAGGCCACTAAAAGAATGTGCTGCACGATGGTAAAACTCTTTCGTAATAGCAGCGCCATCGGGCAGTGAGGCTAAGTACGTGTTGAATGACCCTCGTATACCTTTCTTCCTGGACGAAAGTATACTTGAGCGATAGAATTTACGATTGAAATTATGTCCATGCATCAATTCCCTTTTTCTTAGTCAGAAGTGAAATTCATCAAAGTCCCTCGTTGTTGCGATTCAATTAATCAATCTTCCGTATAATGCCTGTAAAAAATGGTAATGATTGAATTAAGGAGCGAGATGGGTCTATAGTTCAGTGGATCCTTTAAATCTCCCTCTTTATACAACATGATTGTATGCGTGAACGTCCAGGAACAAGGGATATTTTTTTGCATCCATCACTCTATTAAAAAGATGTTTTATTTTTACTAAACAGTTATTCCGCAACTTCTTAAAAAATGCGTTAGGTATCCAACCTGGAACTGCTGCCTTTCGTACCTTACAGAGGGTTTCTTGCATCATACCTAGTTATTAATGTATTGTAACACAGTCATACCATCGTCTGTTATATTCTAAAGCACTATCTGCCGTGGTCGTTTTCTTTAGCATGCCAAGTCCCTAAGTCTCTTTATAGATGGCTCTACTTATATTGTTATTCAATTCATCTATATTATTACCAATCTTCTCAGTGGCAAAATATGTTCGATATATAGTACCTTAACGTCCTTTACACTCTTAGTATGCATCAGGTCACATCAAATAATATCAGTGTTGCCTGTATGACTTAAAGCATCTTACCATGTGAAACATCCATCTCTATTCCCAATATATATCCCATTTGGAACCAGAAGCCCATTGTTCTCTAAATTATCTAGGAGGTCGTTTTCTCGCGTATTAATTTCCTGATCTGGAGAGACTTTCTCTGAGTACGCCAAGTTCTCCTCTGCCAACGCTTCTTTATTTGGGGAACCTAGATTTTGACTTCTCGAATTTAAATCTGCTCCTACTACAGCCGGCAAGTTGGGATATCTGGATTCAGCATACCTTACAGCCAGATTGAAGCCTTCGCGGAACTATCAATGTTGGATTGAGAAGGGAAATATACTGCTGTGATTATAAATTCAGTTAACTTACAATAAATCCTAACCATTAATAATTCCCTTGACGACTTCAAAAGTTCGCGTTCAAATAAATTCTTCTAATAAGCAAAGATTATGCCCCCTTTCGCCTGTCCCCTCAAGTGCTCTGTTATTGCACATGAGTATGTTCTCTACCCCTTATGTGAGAGAGAGAGATTGATGATTCGGGGGCGAAGAGCGGTGTCGAAAGCTGGTGGGGAGGGAAGGAGGAAGGGATGTCAGGGGGTGTTAGGTAGAGTGGTGCGGAGTAGACCAATTGCGGGGTAAGTGGACTGCTACGTCCTACGCGTCGGGTTTGAATGGGTAGCTGAGCGGGCACTAGCCGATGGCAAACTAGTTTTGTCTAGTCGATTGAATAGCACTGTTAGCCCTTTCTCTCGCGGCCAGCAAACGTTCTAACTGCTGGATGTCCTTTGGAACATTTTTTTGGTTGTAGGTGGGGATCAATGCACCCCTTTAATATTTCCTTTGATGAACCGCTGCGAAAAGGTTAGGCCGTCCATGAGAGGAGCGTAAGCGGAAAGAGAGCCCAGACACGCGGTTTGATCCCCGAGATGCAAGCTCCAAAAAAAATGGTCGCTGGGTGCAGCTTTTTATTGTATTTGTGGGGATAACGCAGCGGTACGGGAAAGAAGGGCCCAAGTCAGCACCCCAATCCGGATGGGTGTAAAGCGAGATGTGGCCACCGATGAACTTTTTCTACCGATTTTTCTTAAGAGATTTTTTTAGAGAATGTTTCCTGAAAGTGAATCAGTCGAACATAAGGTTACGACGGGGAGGGACAAAATATCTGGTTGGCTGAGAGTAGCTCCACCAAGGGTGGTGTTGGTGGTAGTGCACCAGAGCGTCGATCTGAGCCTCTTCCTCAAGGTGGTGACGATGTTGACGAGTGGTGTCGGCCCGCCCGACTTCCCTGGCAGCCCGGGAAAAGTGACGGCGGGCAGCGTCTAATTCCTGCCGCTGCAATACTTCCCGATGTTGTTAACGGCACCTGGCAGCGACAGCACGCATCTTTCAGAAAATTTCACGCTCTCTCTGCTAGATGAAGACCTGGCTAAGGCGTTCTGCGAACAGGGAAGTGGGTTAGTGGCAGTCCCTGTGACGGATCCTGATGCCAGCCGATGAGCAAGAAGGGGGGCTCCCTGAGCTGTCACTCCCCGATGAGACGAAGAAACGGTTGAATTATATGTACAGGCATCGGTCCTAGGGACCAAAACTTTCGACCTAAGATCATGGCACTAACACGACGCTTGGGATCCTCCTGGATCCATGAGTACACTGGAACTACACCTCCGCAGAGTTGAAACTCCTGGCGGCACTGGATGTGGAAATCCCGGAAGGATCTGCCTTGATTAAGGTGACACTGTCACACCCGCGCCGAACTCACGAAAGGATAAAAAAACAAAAAGCGAGATAATGGATGTACGAGTCGCAAGGGACTTAGAAAGGAACAAGGAAAACGTCTCCTCAGAATTTCCGAAAAGGACTGACTGTCCAGAGTCGCTTCCTACTCTCGCTAGCCGAGCGTGAAGCCAGCCGTGGCGGTGGGACGGCGTTCAAGCCTGCCGATTGGTTGCGAGATCGACAACGAAGTCGCAACCGAGCCGTGGGGGTCGTCAGCCAGGGCCCGCGTTCCTCGGTCTTCGCATGTCGACTCTACTCTAACTTAGCTTAATGTTAAGTTAATCAAAAGTTTTAATTGTGAATTAAAAATAGAAATAATAGCTTAAAATGATGAAATTTTAACATTATTGCTAAAACTATCCCAGCTTCACTTTTAAAAAGGAACCGTGGAGCTGAATGAAGCAAAAGTGGTCGTTCGGGTTTTACGTAATCATTATGTAATATTTAAAATTTAAAGCCCTTTGCTTACTACCTTGATTAACACTATTCAAATTATCCCAAATACGCTTACTCCCTACCTATCATTATACTCTGTTACATTATTACATCATTGGTGCACGTGTGTGTGTTAACAAAATGATACACGTACGACATTCTGCTTGCATCCGTGACTAGCTCGATACAGATATTTTTGTTAGCGTTGTTAACACGGCCTTCGCACTTGTTGACAAACTGTCGGAGCCAGGCCGGGGAATTCGGAATTAATTAGGAAGGGTCCTAATTGCCCGATGAGTCACTTCGGGTAAGCATACTCGTCGTTTAGAGAATCCATAAAATCGTCATCCGCTCACGTAGGATCTTCACTCAGATTGCTTCTTTTAGAAAAATTAGGGTGGAGGTCCCGTAGCCCAGTGCCTTGATTTTACAGTTCTCAACCTATGTTTCTTGACATACAATAAGTACACAACATTATATTCGGAAAGATAAGAGATTGCCGGTGTCAAAATGAAAGGATATGGAACTAATATTTCAATGAAAAAAAAAGAATATCTGATCCTATATACAAAGGTACGGCGCAGCTGTTTGTTTTGCCTTATAGTATTTCCAACAAATAACAAATTCTCTAGGATGCCCCCTCTTCTGTTTGATGATCTGTAGGATTTCTTTGATTTTCATCAGCTATTGGTGGTTCTATTTCTTGCAGCATTTTTTGGATTTCTTTATCGTGATCGTTTTATTTTCTGTATATAATGTAATCTCCCTGATAGTGGCTCTTTCTCCTTTTTGTGCAAGTTCATTTTTCACTTTTATGAGTGACTTGATATCAGGCTTTCTTTACTCGATAAGTCATTTGGGATTCCCAGAAAAAGGTTCATGAAGAAATCCCTTTTCTCAACAAACAATTTCTTTCACCTTGTTACGATTAATTCAACCTTCACTGGCCTGTTTTCAGACCAATCTCGGGTTTGGGCCGAGTATCTCGGGTTTGGGCAAAAAGCCAAATAAAAAATTTTTAATTTGGAATATATGCACTTTCATAAAATTGTGCTTTGATATGCAGTTACTCCCCTTTACCAACCCTCCCTTATTAACTGAAGTTTTGGTGGGACTGACATTATAACTACAATCTTCACCATATGACCATATGACGATTTTCTCGAAAAGGACTGGAACTTTATTTGAAAAAAGGCATGCACACGGAAAATCTAAAGGTCACGTTGCGGGTGACGAATGGAGACTGGGCGTTTGGAATGCTACAGAAGTAAATGATCTCAAAGTAAAATAATTGCGTGAAACCATGGTGGTGAGGAAACTAGATATTTTATGTGTGTCTAAAACAAAGAAAAAGGGATGCGAAACCCAAGTCATAAAAAACGGCGTGTTTAAAGGTGGATTTGAAGTGTGGTCAGGAGTAGACAGTGAATCACATAGTAAACAAGGAGTAGGTCTGATTTTGAATGAAAGAGCAAAGCAGCGTCTCGGAGACCATGGTTTCGTGTCTTCCAGACTGCTGTGGGCTAGAATGAAAGTAGAAATCAGAAGACTATTTATCGTAGCATTCTACGTCCTCGTTGATAGTGATCCTAGAGAAGTTAAAGACGCCATTTGGGACACTTTGAATGACACAATAAATATTTGCTAACATGGGGAAAGAATAATTCTACTAGAAGACATGAACAGATGGGTGGGCATCAAAAATCTGGATAGA
>NC_046660.1:25007963-25026737 GCF_010883055.1 Belonocnema kinseyi
CACTAATAATTCAATACTAAAAATATATGTGTAACCAAATCATATAATTTTCTGTAAACACAAGATGGATTTGAATGATACAAATAACTCCTAATTATAAATGATAATTAAGTCCATATATTGATTTTTAAGGCTTCAATCTTTGTACTTCTTTAATAATTTTGCATAGATCTTTTTTAATTAATTGTCAAATCATTAAAAACTGTAATCGCGTGATTTTTAAAAATCATTTGTTTAAGCTGCTGTAGATTTAACACAAAATCTCTTGACTTATCTTGCGCTTCTGTAATTCGGTTCTGAACCATTGGTTGAGGTAAAACATTTTGACATAAATAGGTTTACTATTTCTTGTGTCTGTTTGGCTATAAACTGAAGTTTGTTATTTATTACGGTATTTCTTACGATTATAATAAACATTACTTGCCTTGGAAAATAATAGTATGCGAAAATGTATGGATCCTTTTTGGCTCAACAATTCTTGTTTGTTAATTTTTTTAAATTTAAAGCCTCACAGATCGGTCCGTATATCCCGTATTGTACCCTATATTCAGTTCAGGTCTTTAAAGTTCCCTATTTTTATGACTTGGTCCCTATATGGTACCCTATTTCTAGCTCATAATGAAACTTTACTGTAAGAAAATTATATACTGTGAAAATCTGTAAGAATTAACTGCAAAAAAAATCAGGGCTGCTACACAGTCACAATTAGACACTTTTTTCTCAAGCCACTTTTTAGTCAATTTTTAATGAAAAATTCACAACAGTCACTATCTTGCAATAAATGAACTCATGGGTTAATTACTGTTCAATTCAGGTATACGCCTATTCCCGAATTGTCCTCAAATCTATTGAATTTTCTAAAATCAAAGGTATTTTCACGGACTTTTAATTTTTAATATTTTAGTGAACTTAAACAGATTCCAAGGAATTTTTCATTAATTTTATCAATTTAAATATAATTCAAAACGTTTGAAGTATTTAGGGATAAAGATTTTTCTAGAATTTCGGAAAACATATGTATTTCAAAGGATTTTACAAGTTTTTATAGGATTTCTGAGGATTTCAATGATTTTTAAAGATTTTAAATCTCCCAATGTATTTGGAAGAAAGTTTCCGGCTCAGGTTGGATACAAATAGTGCTGTTTTCATTTTTTTATTGAAATCATTCACAGTTACTATTATGTCCTGCTTCTCAAATATTGTTATAATCTGCAGAGCGCAGTTCTATTTTTTCGAACACTTGTGTCCTGGGTAGTCTATTTTCTTCCATATTATTTATTTTCTGTAACCAATTAAAACCACAGATTAAGACTTCCATTGACAATAGAGACACCTGTGTTTCATTTCGGACAACATAACTGGGTTCTTCTGCATAAGCAATAGTGGAAATTTCGTGGTTGTGATCAATAGCTATACCTCGGACAACCGTCCTGCAAAAGAGCTCTTCTTTATCTTTTGAGCATAATGCGAAAAATATCAGACTGAGAATCTCACCTTGCGAAACCTCCTCTGCTACGATTGATCTGCATCGATTGCCTCTGTCAAACCATCAGAAGTGCCAACTGCTAATACCACTTTATCGTAAATATCTTAACAAATTCTATTGAAATTGAAGTTAGTTCCAATATAAAACAATTTTTTCCACAATTACAAATGATTCAATGATAGCACGGCCTTAACAAAATCGACGAAGAACATACACGAGGGTCATTCAATAAATACTTAGCCTACAAAAGAAAAACGAAAATTTTGGAAAAGTGGCAATTTATTTTTCCACATTATCTCCTTTTAACACTTGGCCCAGCGATGCTCCACCTTTTTCAACCCGTCCAAAAAATACGTTTTTTCAAGGTCTGCAAAATAGGCCACCGTGGCGGCGATCACCTCTTCACAGGACCCAAAACTATTCCCGGCGAGTGACTTTTTCAGGTTTGGAAACAAAAAAAGTCACAGGGGGCCAAATCTGGAGAATACGGTGGATGGGGCAGCAATTCATAGCACAATTCGACCAATTTGGCTACGGCAACGACGAAGGTGTGAGGCGGTGCGTTCTCGTGGTGGAATGACATTCTTTTCTTCGCCAAACGGGGCCGTTTTTTCTTCAATTCAGGGTCGAATCGGTCCAATAAGTCGGCATAGTAGAGCCCTGTGACTTTTTCATCCTTCTTGAGGTAATCGGTGTGGATCACACCTTGTGAATCTCAGAAAACGGTGGCCATCACCTTTCTGGCCGATGGAACAGTCTTCACCTTCTTCGGAGTACGTTCGCCGGGTAAAGTCCACTGTTTTGACTGTTCCTTGGTCTCTGACGTGTACCAGTGAATCCATGTTTCGTCGACGATCACTAAACGATGCAAGAACTCCGCTGGATGGCGCTTAAACAGCGCAAAACACATCGCCGATGTTGTCTCGCGGTTGCGCTTGCTGTCCGGTGTGAGCAAACGCGGCACCTATCATACCGATAGCTTCCTCATGAACAGTTCTTCGTGTACAATATGATGCGCCGTTCCTTCTGCGATGCTTACAGCCTCAGCTATCTCGTGAACCTTCAATCGGTGGTCTACCAACACGAGATCGTGGATTTTTTGCATGTTTTCCTCCGTATTAGCCGTTTTCGGGGCACCTGGGCGTGGCTCATCAAAATTCGATGTGCGGCCACGAACAAACTCGTTGAACCAATCCTCTACGGTCGCAATCGAAGGAGAAGAGTCACCATACACAACGTCTAAGCGATCTTTGATTTCGCTGCGCGTTTTCACCTCCAAAAATAAGAATCGAATCACCGAACCATATTGCTCTTTTTCCATTTTTGTAAAACTGACCGACACGCTCGCTTCCAGAGGCTATCAAAGCGAAACTAATCGAGGGAATTGACTGAAACTTTGACAGTAGGCTACTAAAAGAATGTGCTGCATACATTTGAGCGATAGAATTTACTATTAAAATTATGTTCATGCATCAATTCCCTTTTTCTTAATCAGGAGTGAAATTCATCAAAGTCCCTCGTTTTTGCGATTCAATTGATCAATCTTCCGTGTAATGCAGTGGATCCTTTAAATCTCCCTCTTTATGCAACATGATTGTATGCGTGAGCGTCCGGAAGGAAGGGACTCTTTTTGCATCCATGACTCTATTAAAAAGATGTTTCATTTTTACTAAACATTTATTCGGCAAGTTCTTAAAAAATTCGTTAGGTATTTAACCTGGAACTGCTGCTTTTCTCACCTTACAGGGTGTTTCTTGCATCATACATAGTTATTAATGTATTCTCACGCAGTCATACCATCGTCTGTTATATTCTAAAGCCCTATCTGCGGTGGGCCTTTTCTTTAGCATGCCAAGTCCCTGAGTCTCTTCATAGATGGCTCTACTTATATTGTTATTCAATTCATCTATATTATTACCAATCTTCTCAGTGGCAAAATATGTTCAATATTTTGTTTTCAACTACAAACGATCATCCTCTTTCCGTCTCACTTAGTTCCATCTAGTTAAGTCTTGGTGCATAAATATTTCTGATACCACTGGCATTTGATCCGTCGTTTCCTCGCGTATTAATTTCTTGATCTAGAGAGACTTTCTCTGAATACACCAAGTTCCCCTCTGCCAACGCTTCTTTATTTGGGGAACCCAGGTTTTGACTTCTCGAATTGAAATCTGCTCCTACTACTACCGGCAAGTTGGGATATCTGGATTCAGCATACCTTACAGCCAGATTGAAGCCTTCGAGGAACTATCAATGTTGGATTTAGAAGAGAAATATACTGCTATGATTATAAATTCAGTTAAATTAGAATAAATCCTAACCATTAATAATTCCCATGACGACTTCAAAAGTTTGCGTTGCAATAAATTCTTCTAATAAGCAAAGGTAATGCCCCATTTCTCTTGTCCCCTCAAGTGCTCTCTTATTGTGCATGAGTATGTTCTCTACCCCTTATGTGAGAGAGAGAGAGATTGAGGATGCGGGGGCGAAGAGCGGTGTTGAAAGCTGGTGGGGAGGGAAGGAGGAAGGGAAGTCAGGGGGTGTGAGGTAGAGTGGTGCGGAGTAGACCAATTGCGGGGTAAGTGGACTGCTAGGTCCTACGCGACGGGTTTGAATGGGGAGCTGAGCGGGCGCTAACCGATGGCAAACTAGTTTTGTCTAGTCGATTGAATCGCACTCTTAGCCCTTTCTCTCGCGGCCAGCAAACGATCTAACTGCTGAATGTCCTTCGGGACATTTTGTTAGCTGGTAGGTGGGGAGTAATGCACCCTTTTAATATTTCCTTTGATGAACCGCTGCCCAGCAGTTAGGCCGTCCATGAGAGGAGCGTAAGCGGAAAGAGGGCCCAGAAACGCGGTTTGATCCCCGAGATGCAAGCTGCTAAAAGAAATTGTCGTTGGGTGCAGCTTTTTTTTGTATTTGTGGGCATAACGCAGCAGCACGGGAAAGGAGGGCCCAAGTGAGTACCCCAATTCGGATGGGTGTGGAGCGAGATGTGGCCACCGATGACCGTTTTTTACAGATTTTTTTAAAGAGATTTTTTTTAGAGAATGTTTCCTGAAAGTAAATCAGTCGAAACTAAGGTTACAATGGGGAGGGACAAAATATCTGGCTGAGAATAGCTCT
Source organism: Belonocnema kinseyi (assembly GCF_010883055.1). Classification (NCBI taxonomy): domain Eukaryota; kingdom Metazoa; phylum Arthropoda; class Insecta; order Hymenoptera; family Cynipidae; genus Belonocnema; species Belonocnema kinseyi. Next base: position 25,012,576 of record NC_046660.1, read on the forward strand.
GCCAAGGGTGGAATGGTAGGGAAGTAAATGATCTCAAAGAAAAAGAATTGCCTAAAACTATGGACGTGAGGAAACTAGATATTTTATGTGTGTCTGAAACAAAGAAAAAGGGATGCGAAACCAAAGTCATAAAACACGGCGTGTTAAAAGATGGATTTGAAATATGGTCAGGAGTAGACAGTGAATCACATGGTAAACAAGGAGTAGGTCTGATTTTGAATGAAAGAGCAAAGCAGCATATCGGAGACCATGGTGTCGTATCTCCCAGACTGCTGTGAGCTAGAATGAAAGTAGGAATCAGAAGACTATTTATCATAACATGCTACGTCCCAGTTGATAGTGATCCTAGAGAAGTCAAAAACGCCTTCTGGGACACTTGGAATGACACAATAAATATTTGCTAACATGGGGAAAGAATAATTCTACTAAAAGACATGAACGGATGGGTGGGCATCCAAAATCAGGATACAGAAAGAGTACTAGGTAATTTGAGGGATCCAAGAACAAACTATAACCTGGTCTAAAGGAAATAGCCGCAGTATAATTGACTTTGTTGCTGCGGATGAAAGAGTAAGAGAGTTAGTCAAAGATACAAGAGTCATGAGGGGTCCTGAATGCAATACTTATCATTGTCTTCTATTCTCAAAAAATAATTTAAGTCGAAAACGAACAAGAAAAGAAACCAAATAGACGATACAAACGCCTTTGAAAATTGAGAAATTACATAAACCGGCAGTAAGAATAGATTTTTTGAATAAGCTGTACGAGTTCATGGATATGGTAAATTGGGAGAAGCGATAGCATTTACAATTTATAGATAGCTGTAGTTATATTGTTATTCAATTCATCTATACTTTTACTAATCTGCTGCATGGCAAAATAAGTTCAAAATTTTATTTTCATCTGCAACCCATCATCCTCTTCCCATCTCAGTTAGTTCCATATAGTTAAGTCCTGACACAAAAACGTTTCTGCACCGAAAAAAATATGTAACTATATTAGTTCAATAAAACCTTGAACTAATACGCTTCGCATAAATTAGAACTCAGTAGGTAAGAAAGTCAAACTGGATCTCTTCATTCAATTTGTAATTTTATCGGTTTGAGTATAGAACCGACGCTATAGCAATACCGAATTACATCGATTAAGTAAGTATTGAAATGGAGCAGTTCTTCATGTAGAACTCGCAACATTCATAAGTTGAATTTCAGCGGTTCTAAAGCATCGAAACAGATACTGTTCCATTTTTGTATCGGGTACGTAACGAAATATGAATCACAGTTTGTCGATATAGATATACTCGCTGCGCTTCGCTCCGTTCGACTCTGCTGGTTCGAATGACAACGAAAAGCGAGGATCCAACAAATCAGTAACTTAGGAGCTTCGCATGAGCATTACGCTAAGTTGGGACGCCGGACAATATGTATTGGGAAAAAATTAAAGAATAATTATCTAAATATCAAATCTCGCGTGCTCTAAAATTTAAAGTTACAGATTGGTTAGATCCTCGCTGTTCGTCGTCATTCGAACCAGCAGAGTCGAACGGAGCGAAGCATAGCGAGTATATTTATATCAACGCACTGTGATTAAAATTTCGTTAAGTACCCGATACAAAAGTGGAACAGTATCTGTTTCAATGCTTTAAAACAGCTGACATTCAACTTATGAACGTTGCAAGTTCTCCATGAAGAACTGCTCCATTTCAATACTTACTTAATCGATGTGATTCGGTATTGCTATAACGTCGGTTCTATACTCAAACCGATAAATTTTAAATGAAATGAAGAGATCCAGTACGACTTTTTTACCTACTGAGTTCTAATTTATGCGAAGCGTATTAGTTCAAGGTCTTATTGAACTAATATAGTTACATATTTTTTTCGGTGTAATACCACTGGCATATGATCCGAAACTGGGACAATATTTAGTACCTTAACATCCTTTGCAATGTTAATATGCATTAGGTCGCATGAAATAAGATCAATGACACTTGGATGGCTTGAAGTATTGTAACATGTGAAACATCTATCTTTATTCCCACTATATATCCCGTTTGCAATCAGAAGCTTATTGTCTCTAAATTATGAAGGAGGTCGTTTCCTCGCTTATTAATTTTCTGATCTAGCGGGACTTTCTCTGGATACGCCTAGTTTGACTCTGCTAACGCCTCTCCATCTAAGGAACCCAGGTTTTGACTTCTGGAATTAAAATCTGCTCCCACTACTACGGGAAAGTTGGGATATCTGGATTCAGCATGCTTTACAGCTAGATTGAAGCCTTCGAGGGAACTATCAATGTCGGATTGTGGAGAGAAATATGCTGCCAAGATTATAAATTCAGTTAAATCAAAATAAATTCTAACCATTAATAATTTTCTTGACGACTTCAAAAGTTCGTGTTCAAATAAATTATTCTAATAAGCTAAGATATTGCGATCGTTCGGTCGTCAGCTCGAGTGCTCCCTTATTGTGCATGAGTACACAACATTATATTCGGAAATATAAGAACCGATCGGCGTGAAAACGAGAGGACATGGAATTAATATTTTAATAAAAAAGAGTATCTGATCCCATAGACAAAGGTGCAATATCGACATTATTTGAAAAACCTCTAAAATTCCAAAAAAATATTCTAAAATTGTAATTACCAGACGCTTTTTCTTCTTCTTCTGCATGTCCTTTCGGGTACGACGAAACTGTTTGTTGTGTTTTATAGTATTATCAACCAATAGCAAATTCTCTAGGATGCCCGATCTTCTGTTTGATGACTTAGCTGATGCTTTTGTATTTGTAGGATTTCTTTGATTTTTATCAGCTATTGAGGGTTCTATTTCTTGCAGAATGTTTTGAATTTCTTGTTGCGTGATCATTTTATTTTCTGTATATAATGTAATCCCCCTGGCCGCGGTTCTTTCTCCTTTTTGTTTAAGTTCATTTTTCACTCTTACGAGTCACTTGATGATTAGCCTCTCTTTACTCGATAAGTCATTTGATACTCCCAGAAAAAGGTTCATGAAGGGATCCCTTTTCTCAAAAAAACAATTTCTTCCATCTTGATGCGATTAATTCAACCTTTAATGTTCTGTCTTTCAAGGATTTATATTTGCCCACCAGGTTTGTTGTTATAATACATAAGTCCAGTATAAAAACGTCGACATTCTCAAATATTTTCTTAACTACATCAGTAAGACTTTTGTCAAGTTTTATCCTTTTTGGATACTTTTATTAGTTCTATATCTTTCTGAATTCTCCCATTGGAGGCTGTAAGCACATTCGTATTTTCCAGAATTTGCTTCAGCATTTCGTCGCTTAATTCACCGCTTGACATATTCTTTGTCACTACACGTTTACCACTCTATTTAAGATCAAGGCTTAAAACAGCTGTGGGCGAGAAAATCGTATGTCAAATAATCTATTTACCTTTTAAAAAATACCAATAACAAATTTACGTACTGTTTTGACGCTAAAAATTGGTTGAAAGTGACATAGCTCACTTCCATTGTTTGGGCTCAATTTATTTAAAAATAAAAATCTTTTAACAATGTTTATTTTACTTTGCTCTACGTTACCGACTCGAAAATTTGAATCTGGTCTGGATTCAAGGAACAATTATTTAACATGACTCAAAAATAGTTTTTGTTGTCTTCGCTAACTTAGCAGACACCTTTAGAAAGATGTGTCCAAGATTTGAAATGGTTCAAATAATTTGCGCCTTTTCTCAGCAAAGTGGTATTTGAAAAAATCGCTGTATCTTTACCAAACTTGTGTTGATAAGATACTGAAATTTCATGGACTGATTTATGAAGTACAAGGATCTAAGAATGATCAAACTGACGCTTCTCATACATACATTAGGTAACGAGTAACATGCGATAATTACGCACAATTGTACGTAAATATTATTTAATAAATCTTACTTTCAATTCTAATTTGAAATTTAACTAATTAATGAATTTAATTTAAAACATGCCTGAATAAAAACCTAGAATATTCATGAGATTGAGTGTTCCGAAAATTCGCCAGTAACGCTCTAATCAGTTTTAACGAGAGGGAAACATGAGGATCTTTCTTAGTTTCTTCTTCACCTGGACCTACATCATGATTTATATTGGTTAATATAATACTTTCATATGTTCATAGTTATAGAAAAAAATATTCTCCTTTAAATTTGAAGATTTCTCAGTTACAAACCTTTAAAATTGAACTACTCCAAAAAGCATTCTCACTTACATTTTCTGAATGTAAATAATTAAAAATTGAAACATCTTTAATTGAAAATCTTTCAGATAGAATTATTTCATGAAGATTCTAAAAATTTGAGTGTATTAAACTGTAAAAATGCGAAACCAGGCAAGTTGGTACATTTTAATTTGTAAATATCTTCGAAATGGATCAGTATCGAGAATGGAAAACAAATGGAATACTTCAATTTATAGGATTACTTATTCAGACAAGTATTTTATTTTTTCAAATTAAAGTAATCGTTTCTTAAATAAATTTGTTAACAACTCCTTTGTGTGTTACCAAGCAGAACTTGAGTATGACGGTGAAGATATAAAAAGAGTTGCGTAACTGGACAAATTTCTGACTATAAAGATAAATTACACACACATACGAATTAAATTCGAGTGTTTAGTTAACAGGCAACTTGCAAAATTGCGGATTTTATCGGATTAGCTCGACTTATCTCGTACAGATTCAGGACGTCACTGAATTAGACACGAGTGGCATGTTGGATGCCGAAACAAACACTTTATGTAGATTCTGGAATTGAGACAACTTTTTAGGATGTATGGGCAAGGTTTTTTCTGTTCCCCACAATTCTGCTGCATCTGTTTATAAAAGCGTATGAGATTCTTATAAAATATATAAATTCAAACTTCTCCAGAATGCTTTCCGAAAAATGTTCCCTGAATATTGCCAGTCCAGCTCTGATTAAGCTATCCAGGGGAATCTTTCCTTTAGGATATCTATTTTTCCAAGCAGTTTTATCCCAAAAAGTTCATAATAAACAAACTAATTGAAAAAAATTAATTCTCTTTCTTCTTGCAGAGTTAAGCTCAGGGTTTGATTGTTTGCCTAATGGCGATCCTCTTCCTGGATTTCCTCGTCGCGAATCTTCTTCTTCACCTGAAAGAAATCCTCCTGCCAGGTCTCCTCCTTCTGCCAAACCCCTTCTTTGTGTAAGGTCCAGGACTCTTCCTATCCATGCCAGGCGCATGGCTCCACCTCCCACGATTGTTTCTACTGAGGGAATTGAATATGGACTTGACCAACTGCCATGTATGTGTCTTACTTCCATCATAAATCCGCACCGACAGTTCGAACTTCGAAGATACACGTTTCCTGCGGATAAGCAAATTAAAAAAACCGCAGGAGTGAACGTTTATTTGCCGACACCAACCCAAGAACAAATTGTATTATCAACATCCAATGGTGATGTATTTGCTATATGGATGAGTAAAAGACATCTTGCTGGAATATATGTACCTAGTCGTCGAAATTACGGGAAAACACGGGTAAAAATAAACATGGAAAGCGGTATGGTCACCGCATTGACCCCTGACGAAGTCAGGGAAACTCCGGTAGGTCCCAGGCGTCCCATCCCACTGGCTTTTAGAGTAGAGCGTGTAAACCTGAATTGTCCACACCAAGATGAACCGACCATTACTGGGACCACGTAAAAAGTATGTCTATTACTGTGATAGAAATAAATATCGTTGAGCCTCTTTTATATTCCAATATTACTCATAAAATTAAGAATATTCTAGTATTTTTGAAGTTCTCTTAAATTTATTATTACTATTTATTTTTGTTCTGACAAGTTATCAGTGTAGTAAAAAATAATAAAAAATACTCCTCGAAATTTGTGAATGAACTGCTGAAAATTTTGACATTTTTTTGTATTTCAAAACTTTCCACATACCTTTTGTAGCCTTGTGTTATTGAAATTTCCTACCCTAATAGAAAAAGTAATTTTTATGTATGTTTTTAATACGTTTAGGAATAAAATTGATAGCCTTTTTAGAGATTTTCTTTGATAAGTCAGGAATATTTAAATGTCCCACATTTGGATAAATTTTTGACGAACTTGCCTAAACCGGGACAAGCTCTCGCTGACTCCTTTAGTTTCGGATACTTCAACCTGAGTTGCACAATTGCGATTCCATTACTGAGAAAATGCCTTTCACCCCATAAATTTTATTTTTCTATCAATTTTGTAAGTATAGACTAAAATTTGATATCATAGATCAATATTATATATTATAAATGTTAATAAGATTAATATTATCTATGTAATTTATTTAATGAATTAAGTAAATTAAATTTTCTCTTGAAAAATTATATTTTCGAGTTAAAAATATAACAGTGTTGAACAAAACTCGACTTTTTGACTTGAAAATTTAACGGTTGGTTGAAATTTGTTTTTCCCATCTTGACTGAAAAATCCTTTTTTAATAATATTTGAACCAATTTGGTGAAAATTCGTCTTTTTGGTTTGAAGAATTATCTTTTTAATTATAAATTTCATCTTTCCTGAGCAAAAATTCAATTATGATTTAAAATTAATCTGTTAAGTTTGAGCTTTCAAAGGTTTTATTGAAAATTCGTGGTTTTTTCGGAATAGATCAACTGCGTTCAATTTGTAATTAAAATTTTTTTAAGTTGAACTATCAACTATTTTGTTTTATGGTCAGAATTGAACTTTTGTGGTTAACCTAGTACTTAAAGTTTCTAAGAATTTGTTGAATTTTTAAATAAAAAAACTGATTTTCTATGAAAAACGATCAGTTCTAAAAAAAAATTATAGCTGATATTTCGTCCAAAAAATTTTAAATGATAAATTAAAGACAGTTAAAGTTATAGAAAAAACAAGCGAAGTTTCACCCAAACAGTTGATATCCTAACCAGAAAAGATAAAATTTCTACCAAAAGAGATGATTTGTCAACCAGATAAGATTTTCATTAAAAGAAGAAAAAATATCGCAACCGAATTGTTTATTCTTCTACCATAATAATAAAATTTTCAAACCAAAAAATATTGAATTCTCAAGCTAGAAATAAGAGCTTTCTGAAAAACAGTTATATTTTTGACTCTAGAATATCAACTTTCAACAAAAAAGTTCATTTACACCTGAACAGTGAAATTTTCAAGCAAAATGATGAATTCATCTCAAAAAATATGAAATTTATCATTTAAAAACAAAAAATTTGCGAACCAAAGAGACGAATTTTCAGCAAAGTAGTAGAAATATTAATCAAAAAAGATTTTTTAGTTATTAAAATGTTTACTTTTTTCTATTATAAATAAAAATTTACAACCAAAGAGTTAAATGTGTCAGTAAATCGATAATATTTATCTTATTAACGTATTATTTTTCGAGTGTTTTCGTTTTTACGGCATGACGGTTAGGCGGACAGATCCACAGACAGATGCTATCGTAAACACTTGATTTGCGGATTCGGGAGGTGTCAAAACGTAAAGATTAATTTTTAAACTGCCGTGTATGCTTTATAAATGCAAATTAAAATGTGATTTAAGCAACCAATATCTTTATATATAAAAATCTCGTATCACGATGTTTGTCGCCACTAAACTCCTAAACTTCTTAACCGATCTTGATGAAATTTTGTATACTGTATGCAATTTGGTCCAACTTAAGGGATAGGATGCTTTTAATCACAAATAATTACCTTAATATATTTTTATTGCAAATTGAATGTTTATCATAGGACAAAGGGTTTTAATCATTTGTAAGTTCCATACATTTCGAACAGATGGTGGTGTAAGTTAGTTTATTGACAGACACTTCAACGTGTTACGTTGTCTCATTTAGGTAATTAACCAATAGATAGCGCCATGTTCCACATTCTTGACATTACCATCTAATTCACGTCACATGTATGATATTAATTGAGCGGCCGAAAGTAAAAACGGGACAAGTAAAGTTTGTGAGTAAAAATGGAACATACATTTTTCACAGTAAAAAGAGAACAAAAAAATCTTCCGAATAAAAACGGAACAAAATTTCTTCTGAGTAAAAATGCAATATACTGATACTCCGAGTAAAAACGGAACAAGCGAACGCGCGGCTGGAAGGAGGGGATGCACGCACGGATGTTGGGAGGGGGTACAGGCTCGAATCCACGCCCAGCTTTGGATTGTCATTTCAACAAGACTTACGAGTCCCAAATGAAAAACAATAACAAAAGAGTAAAATATAATAGTTTACAAAATTAATTAATCTAATTATTACTCTTGATGGAAACATCGACATTTTTATTAACAGAAATTCAAAGTTTTTTGGAAATATAAATTGCAATTACTCGCAGCAAAATATAAAAAAATTGTGTAATGTTAAAGAAATATGCGTAGGAAATTTTGTGAAATTTTCAGAAAATCATTGAGATCTTTATAAATTATTAAAAATCTTGTACAATTGTTGAATAATATTTGTTAAATTGTTTATATCTTAACGAAATTTTTTGAGTCGTTAGGAAATCATTGGAATTTTTTTAAAGTATTTCCGGAATATTTGGAAATCTTTTTAATATATTTTTTAATCATTTATATTATGGAAATTTTTGTGAAATTATTGGGAAATCATTTATACCTTTTTGAAATCTTTTAAATCTATCCGAAATGTTTGAAAATTTTTTCAATAATTTGGAGATATTTGTAAAAATAATTGAAATCTTTATGAAATTTTTTTAACTGTTGAAATCTTTGCAAAACCTTTAAAATCTGTGAAATCCTTTAAACCTATCCGAGATCTTCGCGAAACCTTTAAAATCTTTGCAATTTCTCCGGGAAAACATTGAAATCTTTGTAAAATTATTGAAAATCTTTGCGAAATCTTCTTTTTGCTTAAAATGATTGTAATCTTTATGAAATTTTGCGGACTATTTAAAATCTTAATCAAATCTTTGTATATTTTTGAAATTGTTGAAATCTTTGAGAAATTGTTGAAGTCTTTGTGAAATCTTTGCAATATTTTGGAAAAATTTGTGAAATTATAAAAATCTTTGTGAAATCATTTTTTTATATTTAAAAGAATTATTGTAATCTCTATGAAATATTTGCAAAATTGTTGAAATGTTGTTAATTTGTTTTGAATTATTTGGTACATTTTAGAATTATTGGCAATTCATTTGCACATTTGCGAAATCTTTCAAATTTATCGAAAATCTTTGTTAATTCTTTGCGAAATAGTTGAAATATTTTTAAGAATTTGGGAATATTTGTAAAAATTATTAAAATCTTTCTGAAATGTTTGAAAAATCATTAAAGACTTTATGACATTTAGATATATCTGAAATATTTGCGAGATTCATTTAATCCTCATGAAATCATTCTAATCTTTGCGAAATCTTTCTAAAATCTTTACGAAATATTTGAAATGTTTTGAAAACTTTTTATAATATTTGTGAAATTATTAAATTTTCTTAAATCTATGCTAAATATTTGAAAACTTTGATATCTATGGGAAATCATTGAAATCTTTCTGAAAACTTTCGAAATGTTTGAAATTTTGGAAATACTTTTGAAATATTTTTTTAATATTTATGAAATTATTGTAATCTTTACAAAATCACCGATTTTTTTGTAAAATCTTTCAAATCTATAAAAACTGTTTTTGAAATATTTGTAATCTTTCGACATTTGTAATATTTTTGAAATATTTGTGAAATTATTAAAATTGTTGGGAGAATATTGAAATGTTTGTACAATATTTGAAATTTGTCGGAAATTTTTATGAAATAATTGAAGTCTTAGTGAAGTCTTTGGGAAACCATTAAAGTCTTTGTAAAGACTTTTAAAACTATCCAAAATATTTGAAAACTTTGTGAAATCTTTGAAATCTTTAAGAAATCATTGTAACATTTGTCCAATCTTTTTGAAATCCTTAAAAATCTTGGGAAAATATTTTGAAATATTTATGAAATTATTGAATTCTTGGTGAAATCGTTAACAATATGAATTTTATACCTGTTTATATTATTATTTATTATTTAATCCTAATTGTTTATTTATTATTTATTTACTGGTTCGAATTAAGAGAGAAGTTTCTCGTCACATTCAAGGCGAAGTATTTTAAATATAACTTTCAGTTTACTTAAAAATTATTATTGTTGAAACCATTTTTCCTCTGTGAACGAACGAATCGTGTGCTTGTCGCCTACAGCTACTAATTTTTTACGTGTATGTGAATTTGAAATGAGTCCTTTTGACCGGTTTTAGTTAAAGAAATATTTTTAAAAAATGACGAAATAATATGAAAATCGGAAATCGTGCAATGAAAAATCTATGGTTCAGGGGGCTCGGCCGTACGTTTGCTTATACGAACTGTTGCAAAATACACTTTATTGTATCTTCACAACTTTAGACAGCTCCTTTTTATAATACGAAGTAACTTTACCGCTAGAGGTAAAAAAACACAGTTTTTTTATATTTCGCTCTGAGTAATTGCAATTTATATTTCCAAAAAACTTTGATTTTCAGTCAGTAAAAATGTCGATTTTTTCCATCAAAAGTAATAATTAGATTAATCAAATTTATTTTCAAAGTGGCGTTTATCATTTATTTTTTACTAACTATTGTATTTTGATTTTTTGTTATTGGTTTTCATTTAGAACTCATAAAATATGTTCACACTGAATATATATGTAAAAATAAACTATGGTTTTCTAGTTATATTTTATATTCTGTTTTCAGATCATGTTATTATTATTATTATTATTATTATTATTATACTACGATGCAAAGTCGTTTTTGGAGGAATACAAAATTGCATTATGTTATCTGTTTAAGCAGGTGAACAGCAGATATTTTTAAAATATTGATAAAAAATGTCGAAAAGTTTTTCCTTGTGCAAAAATAGGAATTTTATTTTTCTTTCCTCATGTTTCGTCACGAGGATAAATACTGATATGCAATATTATCACACTTGATGTTTACTCAATTGTAAACATTTTTATCCGTCCTAAAAATTGTACACAACTTCTGTATAAACAGCGTGTTACTCAACAAAAAAATGGTAATTTCATCTGAAATTTGAACGAACCATCAAGATGTCTCCTATCTTTTTTGTCTTATTGATCATCACGGTTGATTCAGAGGGTAAGTTAAGAGAGCAAAAAAAATTAATATAATTTAAAACAAAATATTATTTGGCTGCAAAAACATTTTACCGCAGTTCCCACTTTTAAAACAATTTTATAAGCAATTCCTGTTTTTTCAGTTTTAATAAAAAATTACATATAACATATACGTAGGTTTAATGCTACACGGTTTAGACCATCTGGTTGATTCCAAGCTTTAATCACACACTCTAAACATTGATATAAACCATTTTTTTTTAAATTTTGGCTACTTATTTTTTAAATGTGAAATTATACTGCCTTAATCTATTTGGAGACTTTTTGAGTCTCTAAACACAAATTGCACTACTTAACTACCCAGGAAACAAGAAACTATTGGCCGCGTTTCAATCGTATTTCAAGTCGTATGAAATGTGTATCTTAAAGAGAAATGGCAGATTTCTGACGATAGGTTAGAGGTACAAGTGAATCGGAGAAGTGGTTATTTTATGATTCACCAACAAATATTTCATTACCAATTAAAAAACGACGGTTAATCGTAATAATACTATTCACAAAAGAAAATTACAGACCAGAAAAAAGAAAAACTTTATTTTTTGACTTAATGAATATAATATCGAATATTTTAATAACATGCTATATATATGGTAATTTCAACTTCACTTTCTAACCACACACGTTTACGTAGACAACTTTCATCTTAAATATTTCACAGTTAATGAAGAAAAATGTGTACAATGGCGTTCATCAAAACACTTCTATGTCCTTTAAACAAAGGAAGAAAGAACTCACATTCATGAAAAATTCCTGACCTCTCAGGAGATTACCGAACAAGTTTTCTACTAATTACATACCATTTTTCAGCCCCTAGCCCAATTGACCGCGTTATTTTAAAATTAAAAGAGATTATCCTCTGATTATAATCTGTGAATAATAAATATGGAAAATTAAACTCACAGCGACGAATTATTATTTATTAGACTAAGAAAATGAAAATGAAACTTTAAAAATTTAATTAAACATAACCTTGCAATGGTATTTACGTTAGATTCGTACAGTAACAGAAACATTCTCTTCGCAGTCATTGGAATAGTAAAGTAAAGAACGGGGACCGGATACACAAACCGAATATATACCAGGTTATGGCTTTCGACACGGTCTCGGACTGTCACTGAAGTTTCAACAAGCATAATTTCTAGAGAGAAGTCCTGCGCGAACAAAAACGTAGTAAAAAATGAAGGTAATCCAAAAAATTTGTCATTGGTCAATCGACGAACGTTATCCCCTTCGAGCTGAGGCTTCGCTGGTAGAAATTGTAAACAAAATTTAGGTCCGCGCAATACAAAATGCAAATATCGCGAAAATCTTGAAAAAGAAGGATATCAGACAAAACAGAAAGACAGAAGGACGAACATCGAAAAAGAAGGACATGTCATTCCAAAGAAGGACGTCTAGTCCAGTGATCCCAGATCTGAAACGAGATGCGGTCCAACACTATGACAGGGCTATGTCCGTGTGAATATAGTAGGAGACGCTGTAAATGAGTGAGTTGCGCGCGCAACCCATTTCTCCTCTTCTGAATTTGAAAACTCGAAGATGCACGATTGCCGGTCGGAACACTTCGTCGATTCCATTTATATATCTATCTGCTGACATCTAACTGCTTTGAAATAAATTCAGGAGATTGGGATTTTAATATTTCCAGATTTCGATGCTGACGATTCTCATGATTTGAATAGATCACGCGCCTCTTGATATGCGTATATTTTGAGGTTATGTTATTTCATGTATAAAATATAAATTATATAAATATTAATACTATTATATATATATATATATACGTATATTAATAATGATAATGTTATAATTATGTTATATTATAATAGTCTATTTTTTTCTATTTGAAGGTTCATCTCTTTCGTTGAAAAAACATTTTTAAAACTGACAATCAATCAATACCATTTTTGGTTAAGAAATCATGTGTTGTGTTAATAGGTCGTCTTTCTTTGTAGACATTAAATTTTTTTATGGAAAATTTATACTTTTTGATTAAAAATTACATTTTTCGGTTGAATTATGAACTATAAATATGTTTTGGTTGTAAAGTCGTTCATGTATTTTGTTGGAAATTGACCTTATCTGAAAATGTAACTATTATATGATTGATTAAAAATTAATCGTTTATATTGCTTAAGTTGGAAAATCGTTTTTTTTTTTGCATAGAACATTAATCTACTTGGTCAAAAATTCACCTTTTCGCTTGAAAATATAACAATTTTGTTGAAAATTCGTTTTTTTTGTCTTGTTCAATTCAATTTTTTAGCGCAGTTTTTATCTGGAAATTGTACTATTCCATTTTTGTTTGAAACTTTATCCTGTACATTTTATTAGTTAAAACGCCAATTATTTGATAGAAAATCAATTTATTTTTTTGAAAAGTAAACTTTTGGGTTGAAAATTTGTTTTATTGTGTTAATTAGATTTTTTCCTCAAATTAAAAAAACTGCAAGATAAAAGAATTGCCTTAAAATCGTCCTAATTCCTTTTTTTTTAATTTTTAAAATGTTTTCAAATACTCACTTAAAATTAATTTTTCAAACTAAAAAATCATTTTCAATTTTCTTAGCAATCACAACAATTTTTGTTATTCTTTTTGAATATTTTACAATTCTAAAAAGCTTTTTTTTTAATCTGCAAAAATCTACATCGTGTTTCAAATTATTTCAAGTTTTAAATTAATTTTGAATATTATTCTAAATTAAAATTATAGGGTTCAAACTTAAAATTTAGCTCATTACAATTTTAACGAATCAAGGCTTTTTATTTCTAACCACTCTGTTCAAATTTGTATAGTTTTTAATTGTTGTTTATAATGGCTTGTCCCAGATCTGAATTATATTTTTTTTCCAAAAATCTCTGATCCAATTCAGAAATACATACAATTGCTTTCAAAAAATGTTTTAATTCAGAAATATTTCATTTAAACGCTCAATAATTCATACGTATAAAACACAGACTTTTAACACCTTTTAATTTTACAATTTTTTAAATTAAATTATT
>NC_046660.1:25026837-25028214 GCF_010883055.1 Belonocnema kinseyi
TTAAAAATACATGTATTTTGTTTAAGATTTGTCTTTTTTTGTAGATTATCAATTTTCTTGGTCGAAAATTCATCTGATTGGTCGAAAATTTAACAACTTTGTCTAAAATTACTTTTTTCTTTAAAAAATTATTTATCTTCATCTGAAAATGTAACTATTATATGATTGATTAAAAATTAATCACTTATATTGGTTAAATTGGAAAATCGGTTTTTTTGTATAGAACATTAATCTTCTTGGTCAAAAATTCACTTTTTCTCTTGAAAATTTAACAATTTTGTTGAATATTCGTTTTTTTGTCTTGTTCAATTCAATTTTTTAGCACAGTTTTTATCTGGAAATTGTACTATGCCATTTTTGTTTGAAACTTTATCCTGTTCATTTTATTAGTTAAAACACCAATTATTTGATAGAAAATTAATTTATTTTGTCGAAAAGTAAACTTTTGGATTGAAAATTGATTTATTGTGTAAATTAGATTTTTTTTCCTAAAATTAGAAAAACTGCAGAATAAAAAAATTGCTTTAAAATCGTCCCGATTCCTTTTCTTTTTCTAATTTTTAAAATCTTTTCGAATACTCATTTACAATTAATTTTTCAAACTAAAAAATCATTTTCAATTTTCTTAGCAATCACAACTATTTTTGTTATTCTTTTTGAATATTTTACAATTCTCAAAAGCTTTTTTTCTAAATCTGCAAAAATCTAAATCGTGTTTCAAATTATTTCAAATAATTTCAAGTTTTAAATTAATTTTGAATATTATTCTAAATTAAAATTGCAGCGTTCAAACTTAAAATTTAGCTCATTACAATTTTAAAAAATCAAGGCTTTTTATTTCTAACCACTCTGTTCAAATTTTATAGTTTTTAATTGTTGTTTATAATGGCGTGTCCCAGATCTGAATTATTTTTTGTTTCAAAAAATCTCTGATCCAATTCAGAAATACATACAATTGCTTTGAAAAAATTTTTAATTCAGAATTATTTCATTTAAACGCTCAATAATTCATACGTATAAAACAAAAACTTTTAACACCTTTTAATTTTACAATTTTTTAAATTAAATTATTTTAAAATACGAAATAACCGTTGAAAAATGTTTATGACTTTAACATTTGAGAGATTTCTGGTTAAAAAATACAAATTACGCTATTATTTTTAAGGTTCAAAATGATAATAATTCAAAAAAATTTCAGTTCGTAACATTTAAAATTGAACGATTAAATTAATTTCTTAACTAAAAACTTTTTAAAGTAAGAGTTACATTGTTTTTTTTTAAGTTGTTCCAGATTAATATTTTTGCATTGTTATTTAGAGATAAAAATTTTAGTTCGCCAATTGAAAATGTTAGAAATTAACTTACTATCAAAATAAT
>NC_046660.1:25028314-25030687 GCF_010883055.1 Belonocnema kinseyi
CGCGCAACTCAGTCATTTACAGCGTCTCCTACTATATTCACACGGACATAGCCCTGTCATAGTATTGGACCACATCTCGTTTCAGATCTGGGATCACTGGTGCAGATCTCATTATTAAATTGTAGTGAATGGGAATTGCCCAGTGGGCACAAAGTTGGGCGACGTCTTTACGACACCGTTACGACATCTTTACGACAACTTTACGACATCCTATGTCCATGTCGCTAAGGTGTCTTCACGATATCGTAAATAAGTCGTATGATCTGAGGATGTTTGTACGATATTACAAAGGCACCGAAACGACATGGACATAGGATGTCGTAAAGATGTCGCAAAGATGTCGTAAGACGTCGCCAAATTTTGTGCCCACTGGGTGGCTGCAAGTAAATTTGGATAGGAAAATGCAAATAAGTTAAGAACGTAAATGAATTGGATTTTTAAGATTCAACAATGTCCATCATAAGAAACGTATTTTATAAATATGAATTCCGTAAAATGAAATATCAAATTAATTTATATACAGTCAAGACCTGTTTATCGCAAGGTTTCTGAATTAATGGGTCCCGTGTATTACCGAATAAGGAAAAAATTCACTGGCTCCCATCACTTCACTGGAAGGCAGACTGCCTTTCAATGAAAACAGATGATTGGTCCGCTCACCAGCGATGTGAGCTTGCAATTGTATCCACGCGCGCGTGCTAGATAACGTCGAAATACGTATTGCAATCTTCAGTTTAAAATCAGCCCAGTCCCGCCTTTTCAACTATTGGTTTACCGAGAGATGTGGAAGTAAAGAGTGGGGGTAAAGTATCCCGCAATAAACGGGGGTGGAATCTGGCAATAGACGAGTCCTGCGATAAACGGGTTCCGCAATAAACGGGTTTAGACTGTATTTTAATTGTTATAATATTTAAATTGCACTACAATTTACATACATGTTAATGAAATGCAGGTTTATATAAATAGCAAATTTTCCATTAAATTGAAATAAATTATACAAATCACTGAATTAAATATTTGTGATTATTATAAAATGTAAACATGGACGCGTTTTTGGTTTGCGCATGACGTATGCGCAGCCGCTGTCTCTCTCTTTCGCAAAGAAAGTAAGAGGCAGAGTATTGCGTTTTACGCCGAGCGCAGCCAAACGAATGTACATGTAGATGCTGGGTGAGCACGTATGACCTCGTGCTTATAAAACTACTGGCAGTCGGTGCTGCGATTGGCAACTTATTTTCGGTTGTACGTGCAGAGTGACCAGACCGCCATGTGCCCACTCCCATGTATCTAAAAGGGGTACTTATAGATTGTGGCAAAATACAATATCAGCGCCACCTAGGGGACGTAGCAAGAACTATTGTCTACAGCAATGACCCCCCTTCCTTTCTCACCTTAATTTGTAGGTTATGTTGACTTTTCTTTCGGAAATAAATACATTTACATTAATAACCAATAAAACAAACCAAAAATTGAACAAAATAAAATCTATCATCGATCAAATGCAATCTAATGTTTAAGTCTGTTGCAATCGAACTATTCCAACAAACTTTAACATTTGATTGCATTTCATCGATAATCGATTAGATTTGGTTCCATTTTCAGTTTGTGTTATCCGTGAAATTCCATTTTGAATCCAAGTTCATCACACAAAAAAAATACAATTCTTGCAGTTACAGTGAACTTGAGCAGACGATAGAACTTTTATCGTCTGCTCAAGTTCATTTGGAATTCCTAACTAACACGAGCGCCATCTAGTGGACGTAGCAATTACTAGAATTCTTTCGTTAGTTTTCCTATACGAGTGGGCACACTGTGGACTAGACCAGTGATCCCAGATCTGAAATGAGATGCCGTCCAATACTATGACAGGGCTATGTCCGTGTGAATATAGTAGGAGACGCTGTAAATGACTGAGTTGCGCGCGCAACCCATTTCTCCTCTTCTGAATTTGAAAACTCGAAGATGCACGATTGCCGGTCGGAACACTTCGTCGATTTTATTTATATATCTATCTGCTAACAGCTAACTGCGTTGAAAATACATTTTTGAAACTGACAATCAATCAATACCATTTTTGTTTAAGAAATCATGTGTTTTGTTAAAAGGTCGTCTTTCTTTGTAGAAATTAAATTGTTTTATGGAAAATTTATACTTTTTGTAAAGTAGTTCTGTTGTAAATACAAATATATTGCTAAAAATTAAAATTATAAGTTTTGGGTGGAAATACTCTTTTTGTTTTTAAAATTAAATAATTTCGTTGAAAGTTCATGGATTTTGTTGGAAATTGACCTTATTTAGTAGAAATTTAATCCTTTTGGTTGAAAATTTTATCATTTTGGTCAAAAATGCAATTGTTTGGTTAAAATATCAACT
>NC_046660.1:25030787-25047641 GCF_010883055.1 Belonocnema kinseyi
AGCGTAATTTGTATTTTTTAACAAGAAATCTCTAAAATGTTAAAGTCATAAAAATTTTAAAATGGTAATTTCGTATTTTAAAATAATTTAATTAAAAAAATTGTAAAATCAAAAGGTGTTAAATGTTTGTGTTTTATACGTATGAATTATTGAGCATTTAAATGAAATATTTCTGAATTAAAAATTTGTCAAGCTTCAGTTTTAAAAGTTTAAAATTCAAAAGATATCCACCTCAAAAAAATCATTTTCAGATATAAAATGTTGAATTTTCTAATTTCATCCTGAATTTTGAATTGGAACAGGAAATTTTTCAAATATGTATTTCTGAATTGGATCAGAGATTTTTTGAAAAAAAAATAATTCAGATCTGGGACAAGCCATTATAAACAACTATTAAAAGCTATACAAATTTGAACAGAGTGGTTCGAAATAGAAAGCCTTGAAATGTTAAAATTGTAATGAGCTAAATTTTAAGTTTGAACGCTACAATTTTAATTTAGACTAATATTCAAAATTAATTTAAGACTTCAAATTATTTGAAATAATTTGAAACACGATGTAGATTTTTGTAGATTTAAAAAAAAAAGCTTTTGAGGATTGTAAAATATTTAAAAAGAATAACAAAAATGGTTGTGCTTGCTAAGAAAATTGAAAACGATTTTTTAGTTTGAAAAATTAATTTTAAGTGAAATGAATCAATTTTCAACCCAAAAGTTTACTTTTCAAAAAAATTAATTAATTTTCTATCAAATAATTGGTGTTTTACCTAATAAAATGTACAGGATAAAGTTTCAACCAAAAATGGAATAGTACAATTTCTAGATAAAAACTGTGCTAAAAAATTGAATTGAACAAGAAAAAAAACGAAGTTTCAACAATTTCCAACAAAAGACATGAACTCTCAACGAAATTGTTTAATTTTAAAAATAAAAAGAGTATTTCCACCCAAAAATTATGATTTTTATCTGTAACAAAAGGTGCATTTACAACAGAACGACTTTACAACCAAAACATATTTATAGTTTATAATTTAATCGAAAAATGTAATTTTTAATCAAAAAGTATAAATTTTCCTTGAAACAATTTAATTTCTACAAAGAAAGACGACCTTTTAACAAAACACATGATTTCTTAACCAAAAATGGTATTGATTGTCAGTTTCAATGTATTTTCAACGAAAGAGATGAACCTTCAAATAAAAAAAAATAAAAAATTTTAAAAAGTAGTTGAACTTTTGATAGAAAAGAGGGCTTTTTTACAAAATAGTTACATTTTCAACAAAATAATTAACTTTTCAATCAAATAATTGAGTTTTTATCCAAACGAGATGAATTCCAAAATCTCCAATTTCTTTCAAATGCGGATCAAGATATAAGTAAGACTATTATAATATAACATAATTATAATATTAGCATTATTAATAAACGCATATATATAATAGTATTAATATTTATATAATTTATATTTTATACGCGAAGTAACGTAACCTCAAAATACACGCATTAAAAAGGCGCGCGAAGTATTTAAATCGTGAGAATCGCCAGCCCAGCATCGAAATCTGGAAATATTAAAATCCCAATCTCTTCATGTTATTTCGAAGCAGACAGAGATATAAATAGAACCGCCGAAGTGTTCCCACCGGCAATCGTGCACCTTCGAGTTTTAAAATTCAGAAGAGGAGAAATGGGTTGCGCGCGCAACTCAGTCATTTACAGCGTCTCCTACTATATTCACACGGACATAGCCTTGTCATAGTATTGGACCACATCTCGTTTTAGATCTGGGATCACTGATCTGCACTTGTCCATTCAGTTTGACATTTTTCAAACTCTATTTGATTGAGAACTTAAAACGATTCATGCGTTTCTTCTCTCAATCGTAAATCACGAATTGAACTTAATTTAGTTTTTTGATGTTATGTTCTCCAATTCAGAATGTCTTAAAACTATAGAACGTTCAATCGTTTCTTTTTTTCTGGGTAACGACTGAATATCGCTTAGCTATGAGCCAATGCAGGGAACTACTTTTAAGGAAACAAATTTTTTTCTTTAAAAAACTCAGCAGATTTCAAATTTTCAAATAAAAAAGTTTTTATTACTTTTTCATTTCATAAAGAAAATGAGAACAAAATTTGATGACTATTGAAAAATACGGTTCGTTATCAAATACTCTGGTTCTTTCAAAAAGATCTAGACTCAATAAAACAACTATCTGAAGATGTTTTTCAATAGTACTAACGAATTTTGAAATTTTTGTTACATTTGTTATGAGCAAATAGGTGGATAAAAATCCATTTTTATTTGTCATGTATTTAAACAAAAAATTTATATTTTTTAAAAAGACGATTCCCAAAAAATTCTTGCCGCGATTTTCTTTATACTTCAGAATATCCTTTTAGAGGACCGATGGTAAATCCTATGTGCTTTGCTTAAATAATTTTCAATAAAAATTGTTGTGAAAAAGAATGTTGTAAAAAAACAAGGAAATATATTCTTTACATTAGTAAGAATCTAAAAAAAAAATGAATACCAAAAAAACATTTGGGTTTTGAACAATTCCGTAAGAATAGCCCTTTGGCCCTCGGATATTTATTCTTTGCATTTGGAATGCTTGAATAAAAATTTACCAAAAAGATCTCTTTTAGATGGCAGTATTTTTATGCGTGTTCATATTCTGAATTGTCTACTTAATTAAGTATAGTCAAAGATTAAGTTCTTCAAAGCTCTGTAGGCTTTGAGGTACACATTCTCATCTTGACACTCGCGCTGCGCGCTCGATTTCGGACAGACATTTGTAAACAATTTTTGCTCAATCTTTTTTTTCTCGTAACTTTCGTTGTTTTGCCACATATTTTTATTGAATTTTTTATTTACAATGTTATTTTTCACGAATAAAACGAAGAGTACGGGTCCTATCCAGAAGTGATTCTTAACGAAATTGTAGTTCTTTTTTGGATGACAATTTTTGTTAATTCATATCTTTTCCTATCCTACATAGTTTGACCATAAAATAGAATTTTTTATTTTTCATTATTTTTTGTGCAACAAAATTTGAATTTTCGATTTTTCAAGAAAATTTTTTAATTTTTTATGATAATCCTGTAGGGCTTTCAAAAATCAATGTTTTTCTTTTCCTGACTTTTTCATATAGGGCGTTTTGGGCTTAACATCTTGATTTTCGGTTGATTTTAAAAATTTTGAAAGTGCTATAACACGGAGAATTTTTTTTCATCGAAAAAAGGCATGAGGATAAATTGATTGTCCTTTTTAATTCTATAAATATCCGTACATAGAATTTTCAAATTCAGAAAAAAGTGGTCACAAAAATTTTCAAAACGCGCTTACTTTTTAAATTTTTATGAAAAAAGGCTGGTTAACAAACTCGTGCTTTCTTTTAGGACTTAAAAAAAGTGTACCAAAGATGGATTTGATTAGTTTGTTCTTTAGAGAACATAAACGGACGGACGGACAGACAGACGCCATCGTGAAAACTTGATTTTTGGATTCAGGGGTTCTCGAAACGTGGAGATCCGATGAAAAACTGTGGTGTCACATTTCGGAAATTCTAATAAATGGAAAAACCGCTATTACTTTGCTTTCATGGAACAGAATATTTTTTTGTTGATGTAGTCCACGTTATGTGATGACGGGAAGTTTCGTTAAAAATAAAAGTTTTCCAAAAACTGTAAATTCTAGATCTTCGTCACTTTATCGAATTTTCGAAAAATATTTTTTGGAATTTATTTATTTTTTTTTTTGTCAAGCCATCATATATCCTGAATTGGAGCTACTTTCCATTCCGACGCGAAAATTCCCGTGACCAGATGACATGAACTCCACCTGTTTTTTAAAGCCTTACATGACAAAAGGAGACAAATTTCAAACTGACGAATAAATTTCAGGTTCAAAAATTCAACTTACTCAAAAAATGTAAATTTAAATAAGCCCAGGAAAGCGTCGACATTAGGAAATTTGCCGAAAACTAAAATTGTACGAAACCTAAAAAAATCGTCAGAAAATTGCTGAGAGCGGAAGAGCGCAGTGCGCGGGTACTTCCATGCAAAGATTGCGCAATATTGTGTATTTAAATTGAAAGCTGTTTAGACAGCCCTGACTTTTTACTTTTCGATTCCCCCGTCAATTATTATCAATGCGCAGAATGAATTATTATAACTTTGATTCTAGCCCCAAAAAAATGTGGAAATCATGAAACGTGGAGTATGTATGCGCCAAAATGTCGAGCTTCTTGTGAGGCTATAAATAATCCTGGAGGGCCAATTTGCCTTCCTGTAAGTATTTCTAGAAAGTCTTAAAACTAAAGTATTTTAATACTAAATTCACAGAAAAAACTGGAGGTTTACTAATCTTACGGCTTAAATAAATGTCGGTATCTTTTAGAATTGAGCTCCAATAGAATTTCGTACATCCTAAAGTGTTCATTTGGAAAAATTTGAATAGAAAAAAATAAATGCATATTCACAAACCCATCAGTTGTAACTTGGGGATGGTAAGTGGGGGATTTAAAGAATGTATCAACTGATGACTCATGAAGGAAAGTTTCTTACATATGAATACGCCTTTATGTTTACGAGTTTTTTACCTGACTTGTAAATGATATTTATCAAGTTATTAAATCTATTCTCGTTGCGATTATATTTTGTACTTTAATTCCCATTATTAAATTATGTCCTGCAGATTTCGAAGATGTTTAGTTTCTCTGAAAATACATTTTACCTAACCTAACTTTTTTCATGAACATTTTTCCAGATCTCTTTAAACGATCCACTTATTTTTCAATATTAGTGTAAAAAAAATACCTATTTACAAAAAAAGTAAACAGACACAAAAAAATATTAGTAAACAAAATCATTCAACTTATTTTTTAAGTATAAATCGTGAGAGTAGCGAGTCACGGCGTGATTTCATTCAGCCCCATGCCACTTTTCTGTAGGCCTGTGGAAAATATTTGGCATGAAAGTTGACGGTCGCCGTGTGGCGGCGCCAGCTATGAACTTGGCCTAGAATTCAAATAATTCAAGGCGAAAGTGTTAAAAGAAATATTTCTTAAATAAAAATAATTTTCTGATAGTTCTGGGTAAAATATAATAAATCTTTCAGATATTTTTAACCTTTTAAATTAAAAATAGTTTGTGAAAAACGTAAAAATCACTGCTTCAGACAACATTTCCAGTGCATTCCTACTAAACAAAACAAATTATTATTGATGTTACATTAAATTAGACGTATAATTATTTGTGTAATTTTCAAATATCCGAAGAAAAGTCCATATTTTATAATATTTTACATTATACAATATAATATATATAATACTATTGCATTTATTTATTTTAATTTATTACAGATTTTCAAATATTTTAATAAGAAAATTCTGTGTGTTTATTACTAAATTTATTATTATTTAATAATATTATCATATGTTATTTTAATTTTAAAAAGCGAAACTTGTTTAAAATGATTTTTTTGATCAAGAAAAATATGCTAATGTTAACTATAACTAATTTTGGAAAAGTACTCGAGGTTAACTTTCAAAGCAAATATTTCTGGTTTTCTTTAGTTGACAATAACTATTTAGAGTTTAATGTTCTTCTTTCTCTCAGGCTGCAAATTTCATTGGTACGTTTTTATTTTAAAAACTTTATTTACGAAAAACGATTATATGCAAAAACAACGATTTTATAATTCCTAAATCAAAGTTTTTTGATAAAAACTTGCCGCAATGGGTTATGCAGTGGATCTTTGGAGGGATAAAATAAGCCCTACAGCATTGGGGTCAAATAACAAAAAATAGTTGCAACTTTTACCTAAAATGAGATAGAAAAACCTTAAACCCTGAGAACTATTTTTAAATAAACAATGCAAATTGTGAAATATTCATTTGAAAAGTTCACCTCGAGTTCTTTTCCAAAACTACATATACTGTAAAATAAAATATTTCCCTCGATTTTATAAATCATTTTTAACAACGTTTACTTTTTCGCTTGAAATAATTTGAGTTAATGTTTAATTCAAAAATAAGTATAATAAAAATTCCCTTTTCTTCTTAAGTCTTGTGCTAAATTTCATAAAAATAATTATGACGAAAAGCACATTTTAAAGCGAATTCATTAAAATTAATTAAATTTGTTTACAGTGTATAATTTTATTTTTTTTTTAATTTGAAAATTCTTTAACTTCAATTTAAGAAAAAATTTGCAAAAAAAAATTGTCCTAAAATTTTCCAAAGAATAACTTTATATTTTGCTAACAATCTAGAGAATATTGTTTAATTCTCTTAAAACCTTTCCGAATTCATTTAAAGCTTCTTTTTACATAATTTAAAAAATCAACATTTATTTTAAAAATTTTATAATTTTCAAATTAACCATTTTTTTAAAATCTTTTCGAGATATCTTAATGTTTTAAATGTCTTAAAATTTGTCGAATTTTCCCTCAAATTTTTTTAAACCGAAAAAATTTGGCCAGTTTACCGTGACGTTTTTAGCCGTGTCCCGGCAAACTGGTCGGATCCGGACTTCAATACCGGCCACGATTCGGTCTGGTAATCTGGCCACAAAGCAGTTTAAAAATGTTGCTTCAGGCGGGAAATTGACAACTTGTTTCATTTTTAAGGCCATGTGATGAATATAACAGCTGATCAAGTCAGTCCTAAGATCAATATTTTTTTTACCCATATTGAAAAATAAAAGTTTAAATAACGCGGAAATTTCTTTCGGGAAATCTTAATAAATATTAAAGGATCGTTTGTGGCCTTGCAAAGAGTTGGAGGAAGAAAAGAGTTTGTTTATGCAAATAATGATTATCGACGGACGCATTTAGTTTTTACAGCAGAAATTTGACTTCTAACTTTCTCTGTAGGTAATCATGCAATCTGTTTTACCCACAGACCCGTAGAAGTTCGAAGTTGTCTACTCGCTGCGCTAGTGCTGTTTTGACACAGCGGTCAGTATTTATCAAAAATAGTAATGAAAAAAAACTTTTTTCACTATTCTAATTATTTAGGACCAGAGAAACATTATTGCATGCCTTCTATTTATCATGCCAAATTTTTAACGCAATATCTCATTCCGTGTGGACGTAAGTTGGGAAATAAAACTTTCACTGGTATTTTCTTAACAAAAAAAATTCTCAAAATTTCCACCGGAACAAAGACTTTATTTCCTCCTCTTTCATTTCCCAAACTTTCAGAGCGATGCCTCATTTCGTTCAGACATACGTTGGGAAAGAAAAATTAAAGACCAGGTTTGGTCACGTGACCCTCTCATCACATGTCCTTAAGGCTCATTATGAAGATTACGGTGAACTTTAAAAGTCAAATCAAGTGAACCAATCCTGGCAAGAAAATTGAAGTCGAAGTTTAATCTCCGATGACAGAATCTCGTAGTAATTTGGAAACCACGTGGTGATTTAAGGTTAGGAAGGAACAAAGAAACAAGTGTTGGAAACCCCCACTTAATGCGCGAATTATTATAATTATTTTGAACGAACGGTCCAGATCCCGGTTACTTGTTTATCGCGATTTTCAATCAAAACAAACGCACTGCACCATTTTTATTCCAAATTTCAACACTGCGGATATTTGATTTAAAAGCATTTTTTTTAGTTTTCTTTCGCTTAAAAAATCGAAAATGTCTCAAAGATGATTCCAAACACTCAAAGATTATTTAACACTATCAGTAAATTCCTTTCTACTATGTTATCAAATCCAATATATTTATTTTCCCATGCATTTGCAACCATCATATGCCAACTGCATGGGTGGCGCCGCCACACGGCCACCGTCAACACATTCTACATTAACAACATAGGGTTCCAGGTGGCTCTTTTCAGTGTTAGATCCCTGATATTAGAAACAATGCTTCAATTGAAATCAGTAGTTGTTATGAAATGCACACGAATGTATATAAATTGTATTTATTTAAAAAATGTTGTGAA
Organism: Belonocnema kinseyi; assembly: GCF_010883055.1. NCBI lineage: Eukaryota > Metazoa > Arthropoda > Insecta > Hymenoptera > Cynipidae > Belonocnema > Belonocnema kinseyi. The sequence goes on from NC_046660.1 coordinate 25,038,740, forward strand.
ATATAAGTGAGGCTTGATCATTTGATTGAGTATATTACAAAGCATTGCCAACATAGGAGTTTGACTAAAACTAATTTTTTTAAACAAAGCAAAGGGAAAAATTGGGATATAGCTTTACTTTTCATACAGAAAATTCATTTCTTTAATTAATTATTGTTAACAGTTTGGAAAGTATGCGATTTGGCAGTCTATGAAGAAAATTCATAATGTGCCGTAAGTGAGGTTAGTTTGCATTGTTTTTACTGACGGTAACCAACTGGATTCTGGTTTTTTTTTCTAAAAGGAACCCCAGTTTCTTCTGCGTTCAATGAGATTGCTTATTGAATTACTATAATTTATTATTATTGATCCTAATAAATTTGAAACAAATTAACTTTTATTTTGCAGGTTAAGTTGCTCTTTCTTTAAGATCAAAGCTCGTTTTATACTTTTTAATATTTTCTTTTCATCCGAATCATTTAATTTTTACAGGGTTACGAACCAGGCTGCAAGTGCAATGAAGGGTACATACTGCAAAAGAAGAAGAATACTTGCGTGAAGCTTGACAATTGTGATGTCATAACCGACTAATGGACTTACACTAACCTGCATAACTTTAATGTCAAAAATTATGTGACATAATTATAAATATTCAATTTAGTGTGCCTTTTCTTTCTCGACTTTATAAATATACATAAATAAAATTTTTGGTATTCTATCTGCAATATACATTTGTTCATTTATATATAACCCATTTAAGTAACTTTAAAAATAACTAGTCTTTTTACCGTCACCAGTTGTTTCTTTTAACTTTGTCTGCTTATTTATTTTTAATTATTTTCCAGCGAACATTTTTCGCGAAAAAAAATTGTTTAACAAATAACAGCGCATAATCCTTCATTATCATATACGTTTATGCTTATACTGTATTACAATTATTTATTTTAATTACAAATATGTTACGTTCAGACGCTGCTAGCGCTTTTATTCCGTCGGACCTCTACGTAGATTTGCGGAAGTGTGGAGTTCGTTACCTGTCGTTGAATGGTGGAAACCATTAGCCGCAAAATATAGGTCAGGTTTGAAATAAATTGATTCACTTCGTACACAGATTTTAACTTGTTAATTAAAGTTGAATAATTATTATAATTCATCGATATCTAATTGTTCATGAATGACATATCCCTGGATACCGTTCCTGCTATAAACAACTATAATAATATAATGTAGTTCGTGGTGAACGCGACAGATTTGAAAAGACTGGTATTGTCGATAGCAATACTCTTCTATAATATCCAAGAGCTCGGAGTCAGGCACGGACATTGTTCATCTTATTTGTTTCTGAACAAATAAGAATTTTTTGAAACTAATAAAATCAATTTATTAGTTTTATCTCTACACGCGCACACAAATAAGTTCTAACCTTAAAACTACGAAACACATTCGCACACTAATCGCGTAACGCGGGAACGCTAAGTTTTTACTTCTCTATGCCTTTGAATAAACTAATAATTTTCTAAGTCCAATTTAATGAAAATACTTGAGAGGCTAGGAGTCGTAGGTTCAAGGTTTAAAAGAGCGCATCGAAATCTGAACGTTCTTATATTTTTTTGCTTTGTATCTATATATATAACCTTATTTTGGGTGGGGTTTATCCCTAATTTTAGTGTTTAGCCAATCAAAATGCTGACGTCACCCATTTTTAGTGTCAAATAACCAATCACAAATGAGGCCACTTTGCTCCTCCTACTTCCAAAGTCCAACTTTTATCTCCGGAAAACGTCAATCTCTTTGAGTGACAGTTTCCTGCTTTGAAGTCCAAAGGTCTCTTTTCTTATAGCGTCTGGCAGACGCCATAACCTATTAACGATTCTAAAAATAGCTCGATATCTCAGGTTTCTAACCTCAAAATCCACTTTGGACAGAGAACTTAACAATGTTATAAAAGAAAGTATATTGTAGCTAAAATAAGATATAATACTTAAATACAGGTTTAATTTAGACGTAATAAAACCATTTTATTCGTAAGACCCGTGTACAATAAGAATTAATTGACATTTACAGGTTACATACATACGGATAATTAATTTGCATTTAAGAAGCTATTTGAATCTGCCCGCCAAAGAATTTACTAGTTTCGAGAGTCTTTATTAAAAGGGTCTTAGCGCCCTGAGAGTTTAGTTCAGAAAACGGCGCATGCCGTTACAAAATGTTTAAATTTTTTTATTGGAGCGCCAAATGCCGCCAACTAACGCGCGACCTTAGCGCAAGCGCAGTAGCTCGGTGGCGCTGATGTCGCAGAGCGCGCTTTTTGATCATGCAAAAAATTATTACCGGAATATTATCTAATATCTATTTTTGATGTTAGGTTTTTGACCAGGGGAATATATTCATAATTTTTATGTTAATTTTTTTCTACCTGTTCTATAATCGATATTTTTTAAAATATTGATTTAAAATTGTGATAAAAATGCTCTCTAGCTCTGCCGGGTTTTGAGTCCAGGTCTTTCAGATTGCTCATCTGATGCTCTTACCAACTAAGCTACGGACAGACAAGAATATTGTCTTCTATTCTTCTTGTTTTATCTAATATTATTCGAATTTTTCCAATTTAATAAGTGAAATAAATAAGTAAAAATGAATATTTTAAATTTTATGTGCAAAACTTTTTTTAAAGGGACTTAAATACCAGAAAAATTGTACTTTTTTAATTGAGAACATTGAAAATTGAATAATTTCTCATTAAAGCTTTATACTGGAAAAATTATAAGTTATTCTTGTTTGTAATTAAATAATTTCTAATTTAATGAATCCGTATTCAAAGATTTGATTTTTTTCATTTTTAAAGACTCAAAAGTTCGACACTTTTAGTACAAAATGTTTGAACTCAATTAATTTGAAGTTCAGTTACTTTTTTCAAACTCGTTATCTTATTCCCCAATTTCTTAAATATATATTTTTTTCCTGGCTTTAAGACATTTCGCCTGTTCTTCTTTTTCACGCTTTCTCACTTTTCAGTTAAAAATATACTTATTTTATAAATTAAATTGTATGGTTGAAAATTCATGTATTTTGTTTCAAATTTGTCTTTCTTGTTCGAAGATGAATCTTTTATGTTAAAAAATCCACTATTTGGTTAAAAATTAAGCAGTTTTGTTAAAAAATATATTTTTGTTCTCAATTAATTGTTAATACTGAAAACTTTAACAATTTCATTTCTGATTGCAAAATTTATATTTTTTGTTAAAAATCCTTCTTTCTTACGTTGAAAGCACTGCTTTGTTAAAAATTCTTTTTTTTTTTGAAGATGCATAATTTTAGTTAAAGTTTCACTTTTTTCGTTAAAAATTTAAATAAATTGTTAACTGTTACTTTATTATTTTTTCAAATTGTAACTGCTCCATTTTTTGTTGAAAATGTGCCTTTTTATAAAAAATTTCACTATTTGGTTGAAAATTCGTCTTTACCAGTGAAAAAATAATCTTCTTGGTTAAAATTGTGTGTAAGTGAACCATAACAATTATAAATTATTGAAACAATTACGTTTGTTAAAATGCATTATTTATTATTTTACTAAGTAAAAAGTGGGTGAACAGTTAAACATTTAAGTAGAACACGCATCTATATAGCATTAATAATGAAGAAGAAAGTTATAAACAACAATAATTTGTTTGAATCATTACTTTTGCTAAGTTGAATTAATTTTTAGCTCACCCTCAATGAAAAGTAGACAGAAATTGGTAAATTTTAGAAAAACCGCAACTTTCTAGCATTATTCAAATTAAATATTAATAATAATAATGAACACAACACGCTTTAATTCAGAATTGGACAAAAAGTGAAAAATTGTGGAAAAAACTCAAATTTTCTATCATAGTTCTACGAAAATTTCCGGGCGATATTCATGAAAAATCGAGACAAAAAATTTGGAACACCCTAATCTGCACTCATAAAATTAAAAAAAATTCTTATAATACTCAATTGAATTATTATAAAAAGAATTCTATAAAAAATATTGGTAAAACATTAGTTTTCGTAAGCTTTAAACTTACTTGTTTCATAAGACGTGAATGTCAATATCATTATAATTCTAAAAATCATAGAAAACTTTTTTTTTCAGAGGCTAGAGTTGAGCTTCTAATCGTAGAATATCTTAGCGACAAAATATGTTATGTTTTAGAGAAAATTAAACGGTACTTGTTTTTCCGATTAAAGAACAAACTGATGTTATTAGTATTTGAATTTTGAAGTTTTGTTTAAAAATATTTACAAATTCTGTTTTTAAAATGCTATAACATTTTACTTAATACACAAATTTAAATTTTCCATCCAGATTCCAGATCTGTCGAGGAATAAGACAAATTTTGAAAGTTACAATATTCTTCTGAAAATATTAAATTACTATTTTGTCAAGTACTTCAACTTTTTATTTTTCGTTTGTTACATGTTTAATTCTATTAGAGACACATTCTATACGTTCCATGTGGGTTAAGCCACTTTTGTGGTCACGAGAATTTTTCTCTCGAAGCATGAATTTCTTTTCTGACGATATATTTGAGAAAATTCTAAAAAAAAACGTTGCTTATTTTAAACGTTCTACAAGAAATACCTAAAACTAAAGCCTTTAATGCACAACATATTAAAGAAGCGAATGATTCTCTTACTTGAAGTTGCATGAACTGAAATAGATTTGCACATGACAATTTATTATTATTTTCCTGAAATTGATTCGTAGCTATAATAGCAAAGTATAATGTAATTTAAATTTCACGTATTCGTTTTTAGCGCCATCTGAAAGCAGTCGTCAGAACCACCTCCGAGCCATGTCTTGAGATTTTGAGGTTAACTCTCCTCTCATTATCATGTTTCGCAATGGGTAATTTTAGGTATCCAAAACCAAATAGTAATGGAGACATATTAGTTAGATTGTACTTAGAAAAGGACTTGTTCATTACAAATTCACGTTTAAAGCATAAAATAGTCCAAATATACACCTGGTGCACAGGACAAAGCCACAGTATAATTGACTTTGATGTTGCGGATAAAAGACTAAGAGTAATAGATACAAGGGTTATGAGGGGTTCTGAATATAATACTGTCAAACTCTGATATAACTCCCCCGGATATATGCCTCCCGGGAATTTACGCCGGACCACGGGTGTGGCTGAGAGAAACTGCGAGGATATGTACTGTCTTCACTCACGTGTAACAAAACGGGAAGAGAGCAGGAGGCAGAAAAAAATAGGAAAGAAACAAAATAGTCCCGAGACTGGATTTATGGTCGAGGTCACCCCCAGAACCGGCACTAAAATTCAGTATTAAAATTCAGAAGTTACAGAAACCGGAAGTGCAAATATATTCCCAGAGTAGTGTATACGAACGCATAGATAGAGCAGCTTGGGAGACTTAACACATCAAAAATTAAAATATTTTACCAGGTTTTTCAAGAAGATAATTAGTAAGAACAAATAAGGTTCAAATCATTGCAACTTCGTAAATTTAGTTAATAATTATAATCATAATTTCAACTTAAAAGGTACACAAATTATATATTGAATATCTTTTATTTTGCCAGATTTTTCTTTCATCGCTTCTTAGGAATATTTAAAACATAATGGCAAATCACTGTATTAGAGCTTGTTTCCATGAAGAAAAGATTCTCTACAACGTTGCTGCATCCATTTTTAAAAAATCTTCCCGCTGCGCAGGCAAATTCTCACCGCACGCTGCGCGCGCAGCTCGAAACTTTGCGCGCGCCTACGGCTTTGTATTTACCTCGCATTTGTGCACAAGCCTCTTAAATGGAAGGGCAAAGCATCGACAACTGTTATTTGGTGTTTGCGAATTTTCTTTTTTTAAACTCTTTCGGCTTAAACGAGCACATTCTCATCACGTATCACGTAAATTCAAAAAGTGATTATAATATTCTTGAAGAGCTTTCAAAAATCTAAGTTTTTCTTCTTTTGACTTTGGAATATCCTATCATAGAATTGTTAAATCTTGAAACAAATTGTCTTAGATACTTTAAAAATATCCTCACTTTTCGAATTTAATCTAAAATAGCTGCTTTAGAAACTCCTTTCTTTTTAGGCCTTAGAAAAGTGTGATGAAGCAGAATCCAATCTGATCCATCTTTCCAAAATGATCGTGCCTACAGAATACAGACTACAGACAGATAGACAACTTCGTAAAAATATTTTTTTTACTCAAGTGGTCTCAAGACGTGGAGATTTGATCCAAATGAAAGTGTAAAAATGAATAAATTAATGTGAAATATTAGCATCTGTTGCATATTTTTTCTTTTCCTTTCTAAATTTATTTACTGCTGATTCTTAGGTATTCTAAAAATAATTTTTCATAATTATTATCATTTCAACAACATGAATAAAAAATACATATAAGCGATAAGAATAAAAAGTTGAGTAAAAAAAACTGTATTTCAGTTAATAATATTTATGTATGTTTCGAAATTTTTTCATCAAAAATAACCATTAGGATTTTCAAAAATACTATTAATAACGAGAATTACAATAACACCGAAGCTTTGTTAAAAGTAAGCTGGGCAACAATTCTTTAGAAACAAATATTTTTCAACAATGCCTCCTTTACTTAGATCTGTGTTGTCCAGTCAAAAATACTTAGGTAGTCAAGAAAATATTATTTAACAACTTTATCAAGAAACAAACTTTTTTCTCATGATAACCCCATCTAAAATTATATTCTATGGCAGATTTTACGTTTACATGACTCCAAAATAATTTTTTTTGTCTTTGAAAAATAAAATACACCTTCAGAAAGATGTGCCCCTAATTTATAAATGGCTTAAATACTTGCGTTTATTGTCAGCAAAGTGTTATTTGGAAAAATCGCTTCACTTTTTCCAAGTAAGGTTGGTTAAGGTATTCAAATTGCATGAACTGATTTATAAAATATAAAAATCTCCGCAGTAAAAAATGACGCCTCTCGTACATTTATTAGGTAATGAGTAAGATACCATGGTATATATCTCTCAATAAAAATCCAGAATATTAACGAGGTTGACTACTAAAAAAATTCTGCGTTAGCGTTTTAATCAGTTTTAACGCTAATGAGAAATAATGAAGATCGTTCGTACTCTTGTCTTCGCCTGGACCACTGTCACGATTCATATTGGTTAATATAATACTTTTATATTTTTTATCTTTAAAATGATTTGGTGTTGAGAATATTTATTTATACGTCTTAAAAATTTAAGATTTTTCAATCACAAATCATCAAAATTGAACTGTTCCAAAGAATATTCTAACTCACGTTTTTTTAATGTTACGAAAAATGGAACGTCAGAATGGATCAGTGTCAAAAATGAAAAACACCTGTAAGATTAGGGTTTTTAGCATCACTCACCCAGAATAATATTTGTTTCAAAAAAAGAAGCCGATTCTTTAACAATTTTGTTAAAAAACCATTTGTGTTTAAGTAATCAGTGATCGAATATGACGGCTATAATATAAAAAAGATTGTGTAACCGGACAAATTTCTGACTATAAAGATAAATTACAGAAACAGACTGATCAGATGCGGGTCAATGAATTTAAGTAGAGTGGCATGCTGGATCACAGAACGAAGACTTTCGAAAGGAATGTGGAAATCCGACAAATTTTCAAGAATCCGCACGTTTAAAATTCTAAGCGGGTGTTACCTTTTTTGTTCCGAAGTTTAGTATAAGGCAACTAAGCATGCCTAAGCAAAGTTTTTCTCGGTTCGCCCACAATTCCGCTGCATGTGTTCGTAAAAGCCTATTGCCCTGATTATTGCTGACTCAGCTTTCATCAAGTTTCCTAGGAAAAGCTTCCCTCTAAGTCAGCTATCTTGCCGGGCAATTTTGTCCCAAAACGTTTAGAATATACGAATCTACTTGAAAAAATTTAATTCTTTTCCTTCTTGCAGAGTTAAGCTCAGAGTTCGAGTGCTTGCCTAATGGCGATCCTCTTCCTGGAGTTCCTCGTCGCGAATCTTCTTCTTCACCTGAGAGAAATTCTCCTGCCAGGTCTCCTCCTTCTGCCAACCCCTCTCTTCGTGTCAGATCCCGGACTCCTCCTGCCCATGCTAGGTGCATGTTTCAACCTACCACGATTGTCTCCACTGAGGGAATTGAATATGGACTTGACCAACTTCAATTTATTCGGCTCACTTCCATCATAAATCCGCTGCGACATTTCGAACTTCGAAGGTACACTTTTCCTGCTGATAAGCAAATTCAAATAGCATCAACACCGCAAATTGATATGCCCATGCCAGCCCAAGAACAAATTGTATTATCAACATCCAATGGTGACGTTTTTGCAATATTGATGAGTAGCAGATTTCTTTCTGGAATATATGTACCTCGTAGTCGGCATTACGGCAAAGCACGGATAAAAATAAATATGGAGACCTGCATGATCACCATATTGACCCCTGATGAAATCAAGGAAATTCCAGTAGGCCCCCTTCGTCACATCCTTATGGGTTTTAGAGTAGAGCGTGTAAACCTCTATCGACCACACCATTAATTTAATTACAAAAAAATGATTCACTAAATTATGGAATTGTTTTTAATCCCAAGCCGGCTCAAGATGATACAAATAACACGTAATTATAAATAATAACCAAGCCAATATATGTTATAATTTTCAAGGCTTCAATATTTGTTCTTCTCAAATACTTTTGCACATACCTTTTAAAACTTAGCATTAAATCATTGATAATTGTAATAATTGTAATTGTAATTTCATATCGATCTTAAAAAAAAATACATTAAATTTTGTTTAACTAAATTTTTACCGAGAAATAAAAATAAAAATCAACATCATTTATGACCTTTCAACTAACTCAACTCTTAGCATTATATATATTCACATTGAATATATTATGAATTATTTATATATTATATTTATATTATTTA
>NC_046660.1:25047741-25084748 GCF_010883055.1 Belonocnema kinseyi
ATTATAATTTAAAAATTTATTAGATCAGTGAAACAGAAATGAGCTTTTTAAATTATTAAAAAAATATATCTTAAATTTGTTTGAACAATTTAACTTTTTAAACTTAACTGTTGTGGATTCTGCAATGTGCAACAACAGTAATGATACCATTTTTATAAATTTCTCTATGTTCAGACACTGTTTAGCCTGAACACTTTCAAATTTACCGCCATATATAGCGCCTACTGTGTCTGACGTCTGTATAAACAATCAGTCATTTTCAAAATTTACGAAATTTAAATTAGACCAAAATCCAAATTAAAAATTACATTTAACCACATCCCCTTCCTTCTCTTTTTCTTTCTTTCGTCTTTTTTATTTTTATTGTCATCAAATTACAATAAAATAAAAATAAGAAACATAATACATAAATTTCTATCACTTAAATTTTTCTTTCCTTGATAAAGGTACTGTACGAGTAACGAAATGTTCGTAATGCAAATTTATTTATTTATGTTTCTTATTTTTATTTTATTGTAATTTGATGATAATAAGAATAAAAAGGACAAAAGAAAGAAAAAGAGAAGGAAGGAGATGTGGTGGTTGGCTGCCTTCTCATTTTTCTTTCCTCTTTTTTATTTTCATCCGAAAATTTTATTTATTTTTTTTTTTTCAGATTACAATAGGATTTTTGGTTTTTGTTTATTCGTTGTGATCCAAATTTGGTCATTGGATTCTTGTTTTGTTCAACAGGATTTTGCAGTCATTTTCAGTTTCGCATCAGGAACGAGAATGCGCAGGCTCTACCAACTCCTATGCACGATCGTGCAGAATCATAGAAACCAAACAAAGCTGTGTCACCGCTTGATGGCGCTGTATGTCGGTCCCTCCCCGCACTTGACGTCTGTCGGCTGGTTGCGTTTGTTTCCTTTCCTCTGTTGTAAATTTTATCGCTTTCGCACTCAGTCGCACTATTTACTTGGTTGATGTAATTCTTTTAAGCCCAGCTTTGAAAAAAGATCTCACATTTATATTTTAAAAATAAACAAACTTTTTAAATCTTATTTTTGATGGTTCGTTTAATTTCTTGTAAGATTATACTTCACAAAAAAACCAATGCGAAAATTAAATAAAAATATATAAAGAATAATTCTTTTGACTTCATGAATATTTTTATTTCATTTTTGCATTGTCTTCTTTACTTTGATTTAAATTTTAATTCAAATATCTAGAAGTCATCTGGATATTATCTGGACGCCATATTTTATCTTATATTAATGTTCTGTGTCACCATCTGATGGCGCCCTTGATTCTTCATATTTTACCATTGAGTTGATAGAGCCTGAGAATGCTCCTTGCACTCATTTCGCGTGGTCTCTTCGAAGTTCGCAAATAAAATAGAGACTCGTGGTTTAAATAACCTTATTTTAGTAATTAGCTTGAAAACCCCACTTAGTGCGCGAATAATTATTATTTTCAATAAAAATATACTGCTGTATATACAGTTTTTCCTTTCTTTCTTCCTAACCTCAAATCACCACGTGGTTTCCAAATTTCTACGAGATTCTATCATTAGTGATTGAAATTCCACAAGTTACCAATTTCTTACCTAAAGCAACATTTTTTAACCGCTTTGTATCTGGATTACCCGACCGGATCCCGGCCGATATTGAAGCGGGGATCCGACCAGTTGACCGTGACGTTTTTAGCCGAATCCCGGCCGGATTCCTCGAACAGCGCCCGGCTCAAAACGGGGCTATCCGGCGGGGGCCCAGCCGGATCCCTGATTGGATACTTACACGGGTGCAGAAGTTTAAAAAATTTATTGAATTTGATATAAATAAATAAGTGAATGAAAATTAATGATTTTTTAAATTATTTTAAACAAAAAATTAAGATTTTTTTTAAGAGTCCGATTCCTAAAAGGTACCTTCTGTAATTTTCTTTATACTTCTTCATTTATATTTCAACATTTCCGTTTAGGAAACCAATCACAAATTATATATGCATTACTTGAATTGTTTCAAATAAAAATTGTTGTAAGAGGACTATTGTGAAAAAAAGATGTGATATATTCTTTACATTAGGAAGAACCTAGAAAATGTGAATACAAAAATCTGTTGGGTTTTAAACCCTTACATAAAAACAACCTTCTCTTGGTCAGTTTTAATTTTTTTGAACAATCCGAGATATTTAATCAATTAGTGAAAAGATCTGTTCGAGCAAAGTAAGTAAATCCTTTTTTAAAAAAATTTTATTTTATAATTTTGCTTTCATAAAAATGGTTTTCATGTTGATAGAGTACACTTTATATGATGACGAGAATTTTTGTGTCGGAATAGGATTTTCCTTTAATTTAGGATATATAATTGCTTAGCAGTAAAAAATATCCCAGAAAATATTTGTCAAAAATTAAAGAAAAATGGTTACATGAAAAATTTCTGACTTTTAAAGAATACTGTTCGTTACAAAATATTGAGATTTATTGAAGACGATCTGAAACCAATTAAACAACTGTCGGTTGTATAGCATTTTAGACTTGTATTCGTCAAACTTCTTGTCAGACTATAAATAATCTGAGAGGACCAATTTGCCTTCCTGTAAGTATTTCTAGAGACACTTAAAAATATATTACTTTCCCAGTGAGAACAAAATTTGGCGACGTTTTTACAGCATCGTTACGACATCTTTACGACATCCTATGTCTATGTCGTTTCGGTGTCTTTGCGATATCGTAAAGACATCATCAGATCATAGGACTTACTTACGATATTGTAAAGACACCTTAACGAAATGGACATAGGATGTCGTAAAGTTGTCGTAAAGATGTCGTAACGATGTCGTAAAGACGTTGCTAAATTTTGTGCTCACTGGGTTAATACTAAATTCACGGGAAAAACTGGATATACACCAAAGTTGTGGCTTAAATAGAGGTCGGTATCTTTTCGAATTGAGCTCCAATAGAAACCTGTAGACCCTAAAGGGTTCTTTTGGTTAGCGCGTAATTTTTGATCCATAAAATCTGTTTTTGTAGAACTTCCTTGTAAATAATAGATTCGCTATAGATTAAATGCGATAATTACATTAAAAAAATTAGAAATGATTCAACTATTTTAGTTGAAAATTCATCATTTTATTAAAAAATTAATGCGTTTGATTAAAAATGAATCTCTATAGTTAAAAATCACCTACCTATTGGGCACAAAATTTGGCGACGTCTTTACGACATGTTTACGACAACTTTCCGACATCCTATGTCCATGTCGTTAAGGTGTCTTTACGATATCGTAAATGAGCCGTATGATCTGAAAATGTCTTTACGATATCGCAAAGACACCGAACGACATGGACATAGGATTTCGTAAAGTTGTCGTAACGATGTCGTAAAGACGTCGCCAAATTTTGTGCCCACTATGCATTTGGTTGAAAATTTGATATTATTGAAATATGCAAATTTGACATTTTGTTCAATTAAGTAGTAAATAACACCGAATCATATTTAAATATGTAGCCTCAAGTTCTTTGAAAATGTATAACGTAAAATACTTCTAAAAACAGAAACAATTTATATTGAACTCTTCAAAAATCGTTTCAAATATTTAACAGAAAGTTAAAAAAAGTAATTAGTTCAATGAATTACACTGCCTTGCAAAAGATTTAGGCCACCTCTTTTTTATGATGAAAGGTTGATTGTTTTCGAAATTCTATATAAAATAAGCCCAGGGTGAAGGCCATTTGTCTAGTTATTAGGTAAATATTGCAAAAATAGTGTAAATTTCGATTTTTTTAAAATTATCAATAAATTCCGAAATAATCAACATTCTTCAATGTCCGTATGCTCATTTTGAAGCAATTTCTTCATTGTAACTCAACAACTTACGAATATAAATTGTAAAAAATTTCTTTTTGACTTGCAAGAACTTGAATTTGTAACAAAAAATATGAAAAAATTACATAGTATTTTTGGTAACAAAAATATTTTTGGAAAATATATGGAACATTTAATTATTTGAAGTTCTTGCAATTCAAAAAGAAATTTTTTGCAATTCATACTCGTAAGCTGTTGTGATACAATGAAGAAATAGCTTCAAAGTGAGTTCATGAACATTGAAAAATGTTGATTATTTCGGAGGTTATTTAAAATATAAGAAAACATTGAAATTTACACTATTTTGCAACATCTACTTAATAACTAGACAAATTGGCTTCACTCTGGGATTATTTTATACAGAATATCGAAAATAATCAACCCTTTAAAGAGAAATTTGTTCAGCTCTAGTATAATTCAAATTAAGAGAATTTATGCCGTCATAAAAAAAGAGGTGGCCTAAAACTTTTTCACGGTAGTGTATTTCGGATTTGAAAAAATTTTGGACCTTAAATTATTTGACAAGTGCTAATTATTTTTATCAAAGACATCCCAACGCGTTCCATTAGCTCCCACAAAATTTGGCGATGTCTTCACGACATCTTTACGACATATTTACGACAACTTTACGACATCCTATGTCCATGTCGTTAAGTCGTCTTCACGATATCGTAAATATGTCGTATGATCTGGCGATGTTTTTACGATATCGTAATGACACTTTAACGGCATGGTCATAGGATGTCGTAACGATGTCGTAAAGACTTCGCCAAATTTTGAGCTCACTGGGCTGAATCGGTTTGAGTGTCAGGCGTTTGGAAAATACACAGTGCATGCGTGCGATCTCAGGTCCGTTTCTTAGTACTTGCGGATTTTTCAGTGCACCATGCTTTAGCGTCATAATCAAAAAATTATATTAATAATATGTCTAAAAAATAATTACGAATATCCTTGATACCTATATTACAGAAATGATTTTATTTATTCTGATGAATAACAAATATTGTTTTTATTCATTTTTGTTGGTGTGAGATTATAGAGAACCTGCTGTGATGCCACATGTCCTACAGTAGTAGTATAAACTTTAAAAGAGGGGCTAATTTGTCTTAAATGCAGACCCTGCTTTGATGCAAAACGTGGAAAAACGGCCGATTTCCGACACTTTTAGCGTCAAATTAGGGTCTCAATTACATTAAAATCGCTGCTGATTTAGAACCTACATAACAGCCTTCAGCGCCTACTAAGGTAGGAGTAACGGTTTTAAAGTAGGGCCTAGATTTCGACTCGGGTGTCGTTGAGAAATCGTATTTTGGGTGTCTGAATGTAATTTTCTTTTTAAAAATCTAAGTATTTGAATAAAATATTCACGATTTTAGCTTGAAATTAATTTTTTTGGTTGAAAGTGAAAATATTTTGTCAAAAATGCAACTTTATGTTTTGCAATTAATCTGTTTCCGATCAATATTTGACAATTTTATTAAATAAATTCATCTTTTTGGTTGATCATTAAGAATTGAACTAAAAATTTAAATATTTAATTTTTGTTCGTAAATGCATCTATGTCATTTTCTTTCTTGAGCATTTATGACTTCTTTGTTCATGCCTTTGCTGAGTATTCATAACTTTTGGGTTTAAATTTTTTTGCCATTTTGGACAGATTGAAATTTACATCTGAAAATTAAAATTCGTTTTACAAGTTTTAAAATAAACATCATAAGAAATTTACATCAAAATTTGAGCTCCATTTGTATCGATATTTACCTCATGAAGTTTTATAGGTTAGAATACCCAATTTGACGCACAGCTGCCATATATTCTGTTTTTGAATACAATTTACAGCTTTTTATAACTCGCGTAATCAATAATAAACTACAAGCTCTTCAAGAATACGCAAAAATAAAGTATAATAATAATTTTAATTACAGCTCACGGCCGCTTTATATGCCCTCCGGTGGATCGAAAGAACCGAATGGACCCTCTACAAAGTACCCGTAAAGACCCCATTCGGTTCCTTTTTAAAGAACTCGAAAAAACAGCGAAGTCAACTTTTAAATTGTTGAAATTCGGATTCTATGTTAAAATTCCCTACAGAAGGTCACGGAATAATCGCAATACTTTTTTTTTGAAATGGTAAAAAGTTAAAAAAAAAATAAGATGTATAACGCCTGTTGATTTCTACTTACAGGCGATGCGTTTGAAGTGCAACAGTCAACAGGCGTTATACGTCTTATATTTTTTAAACTTTTTACCGTTGCAAAAAAAACTATGGGGATTGTTCCGTGACCTTCTATAGGGAATTTTAACCTAGAATCAAATTTCAACAGTTTAAAAGTTTATTTTTCTGTTTCTTTGTAGAGGCTCCAATCGGTTCCTTCGGTCCGCCAGGGCCTGTCCGGCTACTATTGCTGGTTGGAAAAAGTCAGGCGTGGTCGACTCCGACAGGCGCGTGTAATCACATATACTTTTCTAGTTATCGACCTCCTTGTAGATGGCTCTACTGTAGAGGCAGAAGTGGGCGTAATATTTTCTTAAAATATCTTTGCTCCGCCATTCTAGTTTTTTTGAGGTTATGTTTTCGTCAACAAACGTCAAGTTTTGCTACGTTTTAAAAAGTTGTGTCTCGTCGTATGCGGTGAAATTAGGAAATTGAAAAAAAAGGTTCAAGTTAATTGAAATCCTTGTGCTGTGCCAGGATGTCACTGATTTCACTTCTCTATTGTAATGCGAATAAAGAAAATGTCGAAAAAAGTTTAAATTTTATGTGTCAGTTATTTCTTCATTTATTGGAAAATTAATGCAGAATTGTGCAAATTTATGCCGAAAAATGATGCAGAAAACAATATTTATACATTTTTTGTCCTAAATTTGTATAATTTTGAATTAATTCGTTCATTTTCTCTGGTTTTAATTCTTGCAACACATTCAAATAATATACAGATATAGGTGCACAAACACATAGATATATGTTAGTTATCGACTTCCTTGTAGATGCGCTAGTGTCGCTATAAGTAGTCAAACGCACCCATGAGAGTCGACACAGCCTGGAAAGAGTGACGGTAAAGCTTGGACAAGGGTGACATTTTGTCCAGCTTTAAGGTCACGTACGAAATCGTGAAAGGGTAACGGGACAACTGATTATTCAAAAATGAATAATAAATGTTGCATTTTTTAAACTGAATTTTATAGTTAAGTGTCTAATCTAAAATTATTTAACGTTTTATTTTCATAAAAAATGTGGATCCATGACAAAAAGCCAAAACGACAAAGCCCCCGCCCAATGACAGTCGCGCCTTCCAAACTGAAATATTTTACTTGTTATAAATTGTTTATTTTTTAAGAATGAAAACTCAATGGCTGAAACTGCATTAGTAAAATTTCTACTTATTCGGTTTTAAGGATAAATTGGGTTCCTTTGGAGGTCCAACTGGAGTCTCCTTTTGGAAGCAAATCATCTTTTTTGGTTTTTCTAATGGAGAACCCAGTTTCTTCTGCTTGAATTGTATTTTTTAATCATTTATTTAAATTTTTTTTCAAATTTTTACAGGGATGTACACCAGGATGTAATGTCAAAAATTACGTGGCATAATTAAAAATATTCAATTGGGTTACTGTTCTTACTCGACTTTATACATATGCATAAATATAATGTTTTGTATTCTATCCTCAATATACATTTGTTTATTTATTTAATACCGCTTCAAGTAACTCGAAAAAATAGTTAGTTTTTTTTACGTCATAAATTTTTTGATTTTTTTTCAACTTTGACTGATTACTTATTTTTAAATAAATTACAGCGAAGATTTTACGCAAAAATTTTTTTTAACCAATTATATCCTTTAGTGAAGTCTTATATTATAAGAAACCTACCTATTGATTTCTAATCGTAGATTTTTAAATTAATAAATTATTAATAAATTAATTTTTTCGATTTACGATTGGACCGTAAGACATAAATAATTTAAAAATCTACGATTAGAAATCAATAAATATCAACGGTCGAAGAAAGGATTGATTTGTTTCATCAAATCATTTTACACGAAACCTACCTCGTATTGGGCATGGTGATCGACCATTTCGCCATCTGGTGACGAAAACGAGAACTAAAAAGAGTAGGTAGCATTTTAAGGATGGATTTTAATTTGGGCATAAAAGTGTTTTTATGATTTTTTTAAATCTAATTTAAAACTATTATTGAATACTAAAAATTATTTTTATCCAATTTAAAGCGTTTTAAATCGAATTTCTATCTTATACAGTTAAAAATCACATTTATGTCAAAAATGTTTTGGTATAAAACGACCATTATCTTACTATGAAATGTAAGTTTCAATTCGTTGTAAGCTTAAATGAACTTTATTTTATTTATTGAGCGACAAATTACATTCCCATTATGCAAAGAATATGAATAATAGACATTGACATTGAAATACGAAATCTAACCTAATTTTCAGGTCAGATTTTTTAGATTGTAAATAGTTAACGTAAATTTAATGAAAACTTACTTTGAGGTCACTTTTGCTTCGAAATAAGTTCATTTAAGTTTATAATTTCTTAAAAATCACAATAAATAGTACAATAGTTGTTTTTTTTTTTTCAGAAAAACATTTCTGCCAAAAAAATGGTTTTTCCAATGGGTAATAAATACTTAAAACTTTACAAAAAAGTCGTAGAAACAATTTTATACAGAAATTAAAATTCATCTTTTAAAAGTCGAACCTACTCTTTCTAGTTCTGATTTTTACACCATATGGCGTATCGCAGTTTAGCCATTTCCAATATTATATGAATCAAAAATAAAGATTGAAACATTCGGTTTTCATGGACTTTTTGGATTATTTATTACTAATCTAAAGATGAAATTGCATAGGCATATTTTTGAAATGAATAAATTTCAATTATAGAAATGATCTGCAAGTATACGAATGCATTCTTGTGCATTTTCTTTTATTTATTAATTTTAATTGTAAAAATTGTTTTAAAAAAATCATTTTGATGAGGGCGCCAAATGCAGCCAACCAACGAGCGACCCTAACGCAAGCGCAATAGCTCGGTGGCGCTGACATCGCACAACGCGCTTTTTTAAAATGCAAGAATTATTACTTAAATTAATTATTAATAATTGATAATAATCAAAAATAATACAAATAAGTAACATTAAATTAGGGAAGGAGGTATAGAAGGGGGAGTAGTGGAATAAAGATAAATGATGGAAGTGGATAGAAAAATCTTCTTGGGCTGACTATAAAACTGATTAGAAATGCAACTATATGCTCGACAATTAATCTACCATTTTCTTTTTGCAAGAATATAAACTATTACATTTTTAGTTGAAAATGGATTTTTTTGTTAAAGCGTTCATCATTTAAGTTGAAAAATTCTCATTATTCTAATTATTCTAATAATCCAGTTTTATGATTTAATTAGTTTGTTAAAATTTAACTTTTTGACTGAAAACTTCCTATTCTACTTTTAGCAGAAAATTGGTATTTTAAAGTTTAAAATTTTTGTTTTTGGTTTGAAGATTCATCTTGTTTGATCGAAAACTAATATTTTTTTGTTAAAAATGCATCTTTTCGATTAAAATGTATCGGTGATGGTTGAAGATTTTATTTTGTTAAAAATTTGTTGTTTTTCCGGTTGAAAATGAATTTGATAAACTGAGAGAATTGATTATTTCATTTTTGTTTATTAATAATTCCATATTAGTCAAAAATTGAAATATCTGGTTAAAAATTATTTATTATTTAAAAAATTTGACTTTTTTCGTCTAAAATTAATCTTTCTGCTTTGAAATTTTATCTTTTTAGTTGAAAATGAAACTATTAGGTTTAAAATTCATCTATTTCTGTAAAATTAAAATATTTTCACAGAAAATCTTATAAATTTAAAGCGTAATAAATTTAATTTAATATAGCACCCACAATTACTTTATTTAAAAAAATTTACTTTCCCATTTTCATAAAAATTCATTAAATAATAATAACTTCAAGAATTATGAATCATGACACGAAAAAAAAAATTATTCTTACCTTGAAGTTGAAACTAAAATTTAAAATGAATTTTTTTACAGATTTTTTTCGAAATTTTTGAAAACAAGAAACATAACAAATTCAGCTAATACTTAAATACTTTTTTATTTCATATTATGATTACCCCTTTTATTTTTGGTGATATTAAATAAATTGCATTGAAATAATTTGACTTTAATGTAATCAAATTTCAAATACTTGCTTGATTTTAATAGTTATTTTTCGTTTAATTTCTTTTCAATTCAGTGACAATTGAACACTTATTATTTGTAAAAAAAAATATAGAAAATTATCTTTAATAATTTAAGCGAAATTTGAGTATCGACAGAATTTGGGTACTCGTACCGAAATTGCGGTACAAATAGAAACAGTCGAACTTAAAACAAAATGTATATATTTGCAAATTTCGAATAAAGAATTTAGAATCTTTTTAAGAATCGCCAAAGTCAAAACAATAAAAAAATAATCTCTACAGATTCCTAGGAAAATTTAAACTTATTTTTTATTTTAAATAATTACTTTAATATAAAAATGTATAAAAAACAGAATTTTCTAAAAAAGGTAGGAAAATTCGATTCATTTTCTACAAAATTTCAAAAATAATTTTAAATTTGAAGAAATTTAAAACAACTTCCAGATTTTACCAAATTTAGAAGCTTTTCAAGGATGTTAAACTATTTCAAATGAAAATAATTTAACTTTTAGTTTAATTTTTCCATTTTTACTTTTTCTAGACAACACTTTATTCTAAAGCAATGTAATTTATAAAAATAAAAAATTTTAACTTTTCTTGTTTGTCTGAATTTCATTTAAAATTATTGAATTAAAAAGTGTTAGTATCTATCATTTATTTTATACGAGTAAATTATGAAGCCTTTGAATATAAAATTTTTTAATTCAAAAACTTTAATTTTAAATAATTTTAAATTCAAGACTTCCGCTTGGAGTAATTTTATTTGTTGTTTATTTTTTATTACTTCAAATGGAGAAATACTTAAATAAATTTTGTAATTGCCGTACTTTTTCTGAACTGGATTGAAACTAAAGCTGAACAGAAAAATAAAAATCTATTAGTATCCATAATAAATTCTGAAGAGGATGCATCACGTTAAAAACTTTTTAAAAAAGAATTTCTCGAATTTTGTACCTCAACTTCAATTCGTTTCATTACAAAGGGAATTTTTTTTAATATACAATTTTCAAGGTAAAACCTTTTCTTTATTTCAAGGCAAAAAAGCAGAAAATAGTCTTAACGGGTTCCCGAGATATGACTAAAAAAGTCCAAGCATGACTGAAACTCAACGCTGATACGCTTGGACAGTTTTTGTCATGTCTCGGAAACGCCGGAAGATTTTTCGATTCTTATTAGCTTCGAAAAGGGATAAAATTTAAAAAATCACACACTGTGACTTAAAGATTTTTTTTACATTTTTCCTCTGTCATATTAGGATTGAAAGTTAAGGTTCAAAATTCGATTTTTGTAGCGGAGATCACTGACTGAAACTCGGCGGAGAAACGCTTGGACATTTTAAGTCATAACTAATAGCCCCATACAGATTTCTTAATTTTGATCGGCCTAAAAAAAGGGCAGTATAAAATTAAAAGAAAGTCTTAAATTTAAAAAAAAAATTTCGCGTGATATAACCTATGCAAGAAGTCAAAATTTTATTTGCCAAACGTCTTTAAATCATTTTTTTATGTCAAGATTGATTTCTGTCCAAGTTATCGTGCGTCAAATTTATCAATAATTTTCAATACCGTTCGCGCTAGCCGTATAGAATTGCAGATAATTCCCTATAGAAATGCATGAAATGATTATAAAGCCAATTATTCAAATTTTTCTCATTGTTTCGATTATTAGAAGTAGAGATTGCCTGATAATATAAAACCTCGATTTAAGCACATCAATCAAACATTCGAAATTTTAATCTTGAACTGATCTACGTCAAGATGTATACCAAATTTTTGATCCTCCTCGTATTTGCTGCAGTTGCATTATCAACTTCAAGTAAGTATTTATAATAATTTCATTTGTTTATTTTAAAACGTTTTTTAATTTATGAATTTTCTCCATCGTGAACTTTGTATATCACAATTTTTAAATAAATAATTTCAACTGAAGAGATTTATTTATTAATTTTTTGTAAACTTTATTGACAAAAGAGAATATCTAAATTGTAGATGATTGTTTAATAATGGGAAACAATTCTTTGCTTAATATTTCGCTACCGCACTATAATTTGTAAACTTTTTTACATTTTTCTACAGAAAAGAAAAATTAAATAGAAAGCAAAAACTTATTTTGAAGAATTTGAAAAGAAGTTAAAAGATTTTAAATAATTACGAAAGACTCGAGAACATTAAATTTGGTCAAGGCTTCTAGTAATGAAAAAAAGTTCTTACGAGTCATGGGAACATTTTAAATAATTGTTCTGTTATAAATACTTAGACAAACTTGAAAAAAGATGACAACAAATTTTTGAATTTATTTTCTAAAATTTTTCAAAAGTATGTAAAATATTTTGGAGAAAAATTTTGGAATTTCGCTATATTTGATAATTGAAGAAGAAATTTGATAAAGTGTAAGAGATATTTAGAAGTTTTTAATAATTTGAAAATATTTGAAACTTTTAAAAATTTTCCAAGAATTTTATTTCGAAAGATTAATTATAAGGGATAATTTAAAAAGATTTTGAAACATTTCAATAGATTAAAAAAATTGTCTGAGAAGAATCTGAAAGATTTTAAAGGTATTTTTTTTAGATTTTCGGAATTTAAAAAATTCCAAGAACAGATTTTTTTTCGTGTGAAAATTTTTTATGATTATTATTCTTAAAAAAATAACTTTAAGAGGAAATTCAAAAAAGATTTTTTAACATGTCAAGAAATATATTTGGTGGAATTCAAAAGATTTAAAAATAATTGTAAACTTAAAAAGATTTGTAGAAATGTACACTTTTCAAGATTTCGAAAATAAACTTTAGGAGCTTTAGAAGAATTTTTAATGAGTTCAAGAGAATGAAAAAATTTTCCTAAAATTCCTGAATAAATTGGAAACTCTTCAATTCTGAAGACTTAACTCTTCCAAATTAAAGAAATTTTGACTTTGAACTATCAATATAAAAGTTTTTTAATTGAAAAACGGAAAATATGTATACTTTTTTATAAAAAATTTTTCAAATTAAAAACTTTAATTTAGATATTTAAAGTAAAAATTTCTAAAAGTTTAAAGAGTTTTAATTGGACACTCCTTGCTTTAAAGATGTGTAAAAAAAAATTCCTCAATTCGGATGATTGGGAAGATAAAAAAAGTCATTTTCAACTATAAATCTTTCAAGCTGAAGAAAATTCTAAGGTAAATGATATAAAATACATAATTATTAATTGTAAAATATTAAACTTGCATGATTAGCCCTACAAATTTTTGAACATTGAACAAAAAATAACCCTGGATGATTAATAAATCAATTTAATTATTAATTGTAAATTTTCCAAAAAAGCAATTTAACTTAAAAGATTTACTAAATTATTTATTTGTTGATAAAAAATAATAAAACTTACAATTGAAAGTTCTAAAATTTTGAAGATTTGCGATTGAATACTTTTCAATTTTGAAAATCTATGAATAAAAATATTTTAATTTTTATGATTTTGAAGACCAAATATTTTTTCAATCTTTTATATTAAAGAAATTTTAAATGTAAATCCTGAAACTCAAAGATTTTTTACTCGCAAAACTTTAAACTTGCATTATTTAATTATTGAATACTTTCAAAATTAAAAACTCTCCAATTTTTTAGATTTAAAATTTAAATTTCTACAAGTTAAATGAGTTAAAATTCAAATCTCACTAATTTTAAAGATATAGAATTAAAATTTTAAAAATAAGTATAAAAAATGAATGACTCTAATGACAATTGTTGACAAATTTTTACAATTCTAAAGTTAAAATGGAAAACGATTTGAATCTTAATAATAATAATAATAAATTGACAAAACTACATAATTAAACATTTTTAATTTTCCAAATAAAAAAGCTTCAATGCTAAAAGATTTACAGCGCAAAAATCTGTAATTTTGAAGAGTTTCAATTAAAAATTCTAGAATTTTTAAAGTATAGAATTGAAATTTATTTTTTTTAAATATTTTTATCTTAAAGGCTTGTAATTTTTTATATTTTAATGGAATAATTAAATGTTAAAGATTTATAATTAAAGGATCTTCAATTTTATCGATTTGCAATTGTTAATTATTTCATTTTTAAGATCTACATTCAACTTTCTCTTGAATTTTAAAGATATTTGAATACAAATTCTTAATTTCTGGTAGTTTTAAAAAGTAAAAATCAGTCTTTAAATTTGAAATCTTCCAAAATGAAGAAATTTGGAAGGCAAAGTATCAGAATTACAGCTGTTTAAAATTTAAAATTTGATAATTGTTTAATTTTTAATAAAGAATTTCAAAATGAAAGGCTCATTAATTTAAAAAATTTAATTATAAATATCATATGTCAATTAACAAAAAAAAAGTTAATTTATTTTCAATTCATCAAAATTGCAGAATTTTTACTTTTAAAACTTAAAGATTGCATAATATTTATTTGGAAATTTACAAAATTAAAACATCTTGAATTTAAAACATTTATAATTTAAAGTTGGAAAATTTTGAAGATTTATAATTGAAAATTTTCCAATTTGAACGATTTGCGATTTCAGATTCTTTCATTTTAAAGATGTATAAATAAATTTTTTTTGAATTTTATGATTTTCACGATTTTGATGATCAAACTCTTTAATATATAATGTGTATAATAGAAAATGATGCAATTTCAAATGCTTTATTTTAATAAATTAATTTTAAAGAGAGCTATCTAAGGCTAACCTAAGTTCTCAGGAGGCCTGCATTCCCATTACATACTGATTTTGAATTAAATATCGTACATCACTCGCAGTGTTACACACGTCTTTACAAGAAGAGGTCAATGAGTAATGGCATTCCTGACTCTACTTGGGATGTATTAAATGATAAATCTGATAGTTTAATACTTATCTATACTCATTTTTTCATTACAATTAAAATCTATACAATAAACTTTCAATCTGATTAATTTTATAAAATTTTTATTATTGAAACCAACTGTATATTCAATTATATTTATTTCATTTTCTTTTAAATCAAGGCCCGGTGTATCAATCAACTATTTTGGAAGATTCTCTAGGAGCACAACAAATGGTGATTGTGGAACCAATTTTCGAACATAAAAAATGTACCGAACCCAATCAAGTATACGATTCTTGTGGATCAGCCTGCCCAGATACGTGCTCCGACCTGGACATATTTTCAAAACCTTGTTCAAAAGTAAGTTTAGAATTCAGACATTATTATTATTTTTTATTTACTTTTTAAACTCTAAAAAGTGCAACCTAAACTAGTCAGATTCTATTAAACTTGCATTTTTGTGTGTTTTTTTTAAAGTGACCATGTTAGCCACCTAATGAAAGTCAGTCCCGAAAATTTCTCAGAGAAATGCACGTTAACCGATTTCTAATTGGCATCGGATTTTAAAAAGTCTATGTTTGAAAATAAAAGACGCAAATTCTGATTAAGTGTAACAAATTGGGAACATCTTCTACCTTTTTGAATTATTACATTGTCCACCTACAGTAAAATTAATTTATTACTACACTGCTGAAAACGTGTACCTTACACTGCATAAAATATAAACCAACCCCGACTTTTTCGGTTCTAATTTTGTCCCTGTCCTTCTCCTCCATTTATTAAAGTTGAGTGGGACTGAAGCTATAATTAGACTCTCCACCTTACGACAACAGCCTGATCATAATTATAAAAATAGTAAAAAATAAGAAGTTGAAGCTGGAAGTCGAACTATGGTCTGGATTAGATACCGAATCACATGCTTGCTAAGATGTCGGTCTGATAATGAATGAGAGACTAGCAACGCAACATGCCAAGGTGTATACATTTGTCGAACTATGGCCAGGAATAGATAGCAAATCATATGCTTTTTAACGAGTCAGTCTGATAATGAATGAGAGACTAGCAATGCAGCATGCCAAGGAGTATAAATTGGTCGAACTATGGTCAGGAGTAGATAGCGAATTACACGCTTGCTAATGAGTCTGCCCGATGATGAATAAGAGACAAGCGACGCATTATGTAATTGGGTCTAAATTGGTCGAACTATGGTCAGAAGTAGATAGCGAATCACATTCTTGCTAAAAATTCGGCCTGATAACAAATAATAGAGCAATCCAACGCATCATGTTAAGGGGTATAAAGTTATGGAACTATTGCAAGGAGCATTTAGCGAATCACATTCTTGCTAATAAAACGATATGATGGTGAATGATAGACTAGTAACGCAGCATGTAATTGGTTCTGAATTTGTCGAGCTATGGTCAGGAGTAGTGAGAGAATCACATGCTTGCTTAGATCTCGGTCTGTTAATGAATGAGACACTAGGAACGCAGCATAACAAGGAATATAAATTTATGAAACTATTGTCAGGAGTATATAGCGAATCAAATGTTTGCTAAAGGTGTCGGACAGATGATGCATAAGAGACCAGGAACGCAACTTGTCGACGGGCATAAATTTATCGAACTATGGTCAGGAGTAGATAGAAAATCTTATGCTTGCTAAAGAGTCTGTCTAATAATGAATGAGAGACTAGCAACACAGCGTGTCATGGGGTTGGGAGTAGATAGCGATTTACATTCGTGCTAAGAAGCCGTTCTGATATTGATAGAGACACTAGCAACGCAGCATGTCAAGGAGTATATATTTATGGAACTATGGTCAAGAGTAGATAGCAAATCACATGCTTTCTAAGGAGTCGGCCTGATTATTAATAGGAGATTAGCAACGACGCATGTCAAGGGGTATAAATTTGTCGAACTATGGTCAGGAGTAGATAGCAAATTTCATGCTTTCTAAAAAGTCAGTCTAATAATGAAGGGGAGAGCAGCAACGCAGCATGTCAAGGGGCATAAATTAATGGAAATATGGTCAGGAGTAGATAGCAAGTCCCTGGATAATTTTTATAATGATAATTTAGAAGTTTCAGACTTCAAAATTAAAATTTGCATACGCATGAAATTTGTTTTTTGTTCTACTAAATAATTGATTTATAAGTAATTAACATGAAATTTCTTTTTTTTTTCTGTAGAACTGCAAATATGGCTGTCGGTGTAAAACAGGTTTCGTCAGAGAAGGATCAGATGTTTATGGTCAATGTATTCCAATCACCCACTGTTATAAATTGAATTTGCCGGTTGATTTCGACATTTAGTAAACATTTTCAGACACAAATTAAAGATTCGGTTTTCAAAAGTCGTATCAGGAAATTAGTATCAGTAAAATGAAAATTCGTCTCCAAGGACACTTTGTACGCTACGCACTTACGAGATGAATATAGAAAGCTGTCATCCTTGGGTCGCCTCGCATCGTCGAAACACACTGCAGATTTTTTAAATAATTTAAACTAAAATTTTTAATATTATGATCGATGACTTGTACGAATTTTTGTATCTTTGCAAAGAAGTTTTTCCCTTATTAGCTTGTGCGCCTAATGAGGGTAACGGTGCATTACCAAAACGTTGTAAATTACAATAACTATTTTCAAAACCTGGACATGTTATTTTAAAAATAGAAAAATATAATTATTCTTCCTTATCATCAAAAAATTGTCATGTATGTATTATGATTAAATAATTTGAATAAAATCGGAAAAGAAAAATATTAAATTTCTAATTTATTCTTTAATTCTTCTGACTAGACAAGTAGAACAAAATAATTATGTTGTCTTTCGTTCTGAAACCAAAAAAAAAATAATGAAAAAATTTTTTGTTTGTGAAATTAAAACTAATGTAAGTCCTTCTTGAACATATCTCAATTGAAAAAATTAATAAAATTATAGGAATTTCAAGAAATGGAAAAAGTAGCTTATGTTTTAATCAAATTTTTAAAAATTTGATCTTGTATTAAACATTGTTTATTTCATATTATAGTTCGGTTCAAAATTTTATTCTTTTTTTTCTGACAAGTCTTTTGTTGTTGTTAGTTTAAAATAAAAATATTTTTTATTGAAATATTAATATTTGCCGAATGACGTTATATTGTTAAAATAACCTTATTAGTTAAAATAAATCTTACCATATGATCTGTAAAGATTACACAGCCACATAAAAAAAGTGTGCGGATCTGGTAACAAGACACACGTATTCCTAAGGATTTAGGGGCGCTGAATTCAAATTCGGTATCAAAAATCACCCATCACGTCATGGTTGAGCCATAACCTCAAAAAATAACGAAAAATCATGCACTGAGGCAAATAAATTTCAAAATAATGCCAGTGATGCAAATTTTCACTTCAAAAACATGTCGACAACTGTGAAGGATCAACCCTTGCCTGATATCAACTTACTTAACATAACTTTACCCAACAGAACCTGACCTCACCTAACCTGAATTAACAGAAATTTATTGAACTACGCGTAAAGCTCTGGAAGCATGTTTTACCAGTAGCAAATGTGTGCTACATCGAATGGGTCAACTCGAGTCTAACCTAGAAATAAATCTAACCTAACCTAACCTAACCTTACCTAACCTAACCTAACCTAACCTCACGAAACACAATTAAACTGATTGTGTTGTCCCTTTGTGTGTGCGGTACCGTTTCATTTAGCTTCGGCTTAACCTACATAGAGGTTTAACCTATCCTAACCTAACAAAACCTGACCTAACCTAACCGATTACGCTTGCAACCCTGTTCTTGCGTACTTTCATATTTTGACATTAATAGCAGTAAATGTCTGGAGTTTCGTAACCGCTTGTTTCTAGCATTATTTGCCTGTTTCTGTAACCAGGGCACCTTCACGTTGTGACGGTGGGCAACGGATCCACATTGGCTGAGTCCCTAGGTAAACGGCGTTCATGCCGTCATGGCAGACACAGGTAAAAAGTGTATTACGATGCAGGGAAAAAACCAAGTATCGGCGTCTAGTCAGGGTGGGAAAGAGGGCTCTCCGACATCATCATCATGCAACCGTAGCTCTTCATCAATGAATCACTTGGTTGGTGTAGAGTCTTATTCTACAAGGAAAAAAACCGCGAGCATTTCTCAATCGCATGCCTGTAAGAATAGCTCAGATTCATTCTGTTACATTTGCAGTAAATATGAAGTGAGCAGTTTGCGAAAATCAATCGACGAGGAAGTGAAAAGTCTTTACGAAAAGTGTTTTGACCGTAAATTGCTGCACCAAGAAACAAAATGGGTTCCTCACGTCATTTGCAATTCCTGCAGACTTATGTTGTATCATCTAAAAAATTCAAACAAAGAAAAGTAACAGAAGTACTCTACACCAACCACATGGAAAAACCCCGTCATTGCGAAGGACTGCTACTTTTGCATGAATTCCGTCAAAGGTTTCAACGCTAAAAATAAAAATAACATTTTGTACATAATTGTGTGGACAGTCACAAGAGCAATTGAAATAAATAAAAATGCACGTTAGACTGATTTAAGCGCTTTAGAAGATGATAGAATGGAAGTTGAAAGTCAACGTCATGGAGACGGTAGTGAAACCAGTGATGGAATAGAAAATATTTTTGATGATTCCGATGAGGATGACGAAAAAGATGACGAATATGGCGTGCATAAAATGAAATTGAAGGTTCCAATATTAATGTCGCAACTAGAACTGAATGGTTTTATTAGAGATCTTGGATTACCGGAAGACGGCGCTGAGTTTGCCGCTTCATTTCTAAAAAGAAGAAATCTTCTAGAGCCAAAGACAAAAGTTTCATTCTATCGCGACAGGGACAAAGAATTCAGAAAGTCTTTCCTTAAAGACGAAGAGACGTCTTTAGTGAACTGCACTGACGTTAACGGACTAATGAACCACTTGAAGAAAAATGTGTACAGAGACGAAGAACGGCGACTTTTCATTGATTCGTCAAAACGCAACATTAAGGCTGTTTTACTGCATAACACGAATACTTACGCTGCTATCCCTATAGCTCACTCAATGGTCATCAAAGAAGAATATAACAATGTTAAAATGCTCCTTGAAAAAGTTAATTATACGAATCACAAATGGCAAATATGTGGTGATCTCAAAATCATAACAATGATATTAGGCCAACAATCGGGTTTCACGAGAGATCCATGCTTTATATGCCTGTGGAATAGCAGAGATCAAGCCAATCATTACAGCAAAAAATATTGGCCTTTAAGAGATTCATTCCAACCTGGTTCTCATCATATCATCGAACAAAGCCTCGTTGATCCAGAAACAATTTTACTACCACCCCTCCTCATAAAGCTTGGACTCATGAAGCAATTTGTCAAGGAGTTAGATAAAGATGGACAATGCTATAAGTATATATCCCTTAAATTCCCTAATGTTTCAGAAGCTAAATTTAAAGAAGGAGTCTTTGATAGACCACAGATTCGAATATTGACAAGAGATACTAATTTCGTGAGCTACATGACGAAAATTGAAATGGACCCTTGGGAAAGTTTTAAAGCAGTAAACGCAAATTTCCTCGGTAACAAAAAAAGTCCAAACTATGAGAATATTGTTGCGAAAATAATAAGAAACTAAAAAAAGTTAGGCTGCTTGATGAATTTAAAACTTCACTTTCTAGATTCCCATCTGGATAAGTTTCCAGAAAATGTTGATGATTTCAGCGAAGAACAAGGGGAACGTTTTCATCAAGACATAAAACTGATGGAACAACGATATCAGGGTAGATGGGATGAAGTCATGATGGCGGATTTTTGCTGGATGTTGAAAAGGGAAACAAATTTAGGTCTTAAACGTGAGCGTAACCCTTTGCATTGTTCCTTCGAAGAAAAAAGGACACGTTATAGCAGGCAGAAAATAGACTGAAGTAGGTCTATAAATCAATTTAATTATGATAAAAAGCAAGATAAAATGTAAACACGAAAGATAGTATAAATATATCCCTTAAGTCTAAGAAAAGCAGAGAGAAAAATTTTTTGAATAAAACTCTTATTCATTTGCATGTTTAAGTTAAAGTTCTACATTTTAATTGATGCAAACATTGTCAAGTTAATGAAAATGGGGTCAATTCTACTTGTAGTTCTAAGTTTCTTCAAATGAGTAATGTGCGTCTAACTTTTTAACCACCTGCAGTGCAATGAAATGAATTTTATTGTGTTACAACTGGAACACTTAAGTTAAGTTGTGCTGCGTTAAGCAAAATTTCGTTAGGTTCTGTTAAGTTAGATTCATTTTTAGGTTAAGATCGAGTTAACCTATTAAATATAGCACACATTTAAGACTGAAAACCGTACGCTTACATAGCTACACGTGTGGTTGAATTTCATTCGGCTAGGTTAGGTCAGGTCTTGTTAGGTTAGGATAGGTTAAACCTCTATGTAGGTTAAGCCGAAGCTGAATGAAACGGTACCGCAAACACAACGTGACAACACAATGAGTTTAATTGTGTTACGTGAAGTTAAGTTAGGTTAGGTTAGGTCAGGTTTTTTTAGGTTAGGATAGGTTTGACCTCTTTGCAGGTTAAGCCCAAGATGATTCAAACGGTACCGCAAACACAACGGGACAACACAATCAGTTTAATTGTGTTTCGTGAGGTTAGGTTAGGCTAGGTTAGATTTATTTCTAGGTTAGGCTCGAATTGACCCATTCGATGTAGCACACATTTGCTACTGGGAAAATATGCTTCCAGAGCTTTACGTGTAGTTCAATAAATTTCTGTTAATTCATGTTAGGTGAGGTCAGGTTCTGTTGGGTAAAGTTATGTTAAGTAAGTTGATATCAGGCAAGGGTTGATCCTTGACAGTTGTCAACATGTTTTTGAAGTGAAAATTTGCATCACTGGCATTATTTTGAAATTTATTTGCCTCAGTGCTTGATTTTTCGTCATTTTTTGAGGTTATGGCCCAACCATGACGTGATGGGTGATTTTTGATACCGAATTTGAATTCAGTGCCCCAAAATCCATAGGAATACCTGTGTCTTGTTACCAGATCCGCACACTTTTTTTGTGTGGCTGTGTTATCAAAAAGAATATTATTTTAAATTGTATAAAAATTAAACAATTGTTTTTGAATTGATGGATATAAATATAAAAGGACCTTTTGCAATCATTATACAGTTCAAATT
Organism: Belonocnema kinseyi; assembly: GCF_010883055.1. Lineage (NCBI taxonomy): Eukaryota > Metazoa > Arthropoda > Insecta > Hymenoptera > Cynipidae > Belonocnema > Belonocnema kinseyi. The sequence continues at coordinate 25,069,794 of NC_046660.1, forward strand.
ATTATAAAATATATTTTTATAATAGTATTTGATAATTGTGAGAATTCTGTTTAAAAATATTACATCTGTTTCGCTAATTCAGAATGTCAGTGGACGTGCGAAAACTATAATGAGGAATTTAGGCCTTGCCTAAGCGTAAAAAATTATTTTTTCAAAAATAAAATTTCAAATAATTGCGCATGGCCAATTCTTATTTCTAGATTATCTGCTAAATTTTAAAAAATGACCGATTTTGTTTTTAAAATTTAGTATTTTCCAAATTTTTTTGAGAAAAAAATATTACCTTATACGTACAACAAATTTCTTAGTTTTTATTCTGGGTGAGCCACTGCTTCAAATAAAAATCAAATCATTTAAAAAAAATATAAAATGTTTACATTTCTCTCTGAAAAGACGAAAAGAACACAAAAAAGTTAATATAAAACGGTATTCATCCAGAATGGTTTAACAAAGAATACCTTTTGATATTTTGTGACATTTTGCACCATTTACGAGAATGAATATAAAAACATAATTTTTCGAACGAATTAAAAACAAAATAAAATATTTTTGAAAAAGCCACACTTTTTTCATTTTTTTAATTAAAAAAATTCTGCTTCGATAAAAAATTAGTCATAGTCTCTCTTCCCCTACTTCGCTTCTACAGCCATTCCTTCCCATCTCCTATTTGCCGTCATTTCTAATCATTTCCTCACTTCCTAAGACTAACACTCACTTCTCTTACTTCCTATCCGAAACTTCACATAATTCACCTCCCTTAATGTTCCTCACATTTCTCCCTGCTTCTCTATTTTCAATCCACTCACTTACTCCGCTTTCCCTCCTCGTATCTTCCTCTCACTTCTTCTAGTTTCCCGCCTCTAATTTCTCTTTACTTTCACTGCAGTGATTCAAAATAACTTCTCCTATTTCGCCTCACAAAATTATCTCTCAGCACCCTATTTTTATTCTCCTATATTCCTTATTTTTACCCTATTTGATCTCTAATGAGTTTTCACACTTTTCCTCTACTTTTACTCCCCCATCCTTCCTATTATACCACCCTTCATTAAACTTACCTTCCCTCAACTTATCGCACCCCACTTTCTCTACTTTTCTTTCTCATTGTCCTTGTCTTCATTTTCTTTAAGTTACCTCTGCTTATTTCCCCTCACTCCCCTTAACTTAGCATACCTATTTTCCCTTACTACACTGGCTTTCCTTCCTGTTATTATGCCTCCTTTATTTCTCCTTACTTACCTATCATTTCCCCGCAATTCGTCTAACTTTCTTCCCATTAGCATCTACTTTCCATTCTTTCCCTTGTCATATATTCCCCCACTTCTTCCACTTTGCAACCTCTAATTTTCCCTCATTTTCCTTATTTTTCCTTCTCTCATTGCCCCTCACTTTCACGACTTTGCCCTCGCTATCCTTACTTCCTCTTCCATCGTTTTCCCTCAAGTTTCTCACCCCCCCCCCCATTTCCCCTGAACATTCTCTTTTTATTTCCTCTACTTTCTCTTGCCTCATTTGGGCTCACTTATTCTACTTGCCTTCATCTCATTTTTCCTACATCTTCTCTCTTTATTTCTCCCGGTTCTTTTACATCTCCTACATCTCCTACATCTCTTATCATTTTCCCTGCTTCAATTCCCTAATTTTCCCTTGCTTCTCCTACTTCCCCTTCTTAACTTTCCCTAATTCCTATGGTCTTATTTCCTCTACTTCCCTATCCTTATTTCAGATACTTTCCCTACTGCCCTACTGCCCTACTTTCTCTCAGGTTATTTTTCGTCCCTTAATTTTTTCTTATTCTCTCTCCTATACATTCCCCTTCTTCTCCTGCTCCTCAACCCCTTAGTTACTCCCCCACTTCCCTCACTTTCTATTCCCTTATTTCCACTCACTTCCTCTCTCAGCTTTCCTCACTTTATTCGCTTTATCTCTCCTCATTTTCCCTTACTTCCGTTACTACTCTTCTCCTCATTTGCGTACTTCTTATATTCCCTCAATTTTTCTACATTCTCTCTCGTCATTTGCCGTCCAGTAATTTTTCCTAATTTCTCTCTCATAATTTCCCCTACTTTCCCAGCATCCCTGCCCCTTTTTTCTCCTTAATGCTTCCACTTACACTCCCTCATTCTCCCTCATTGCCCGTAGTTTCACACCCCTCATTTTCACTCACTTCCTCTCTCCTCAGCTTTCTTCACTTTAGCCTGCTTAACACTCCTTATTTCCTCGTACTTTCTCTACTTTCACTTCTCTCAACAAGAGGTAATTCTTTGCAGAACTTTGCTGGATGTGTAAACTTTTATCAAAACATGTTTTTTCGTTGTTTCCGAGAAAAATTCTGTTTTTTAAAAATAATGTTATGCAATATGAAGCAATAGCTTATTTTTAAAAAACTGAGGAGATATATAGTACATCAATGTGGTCCAAGAAACGCTTTTTAAGCAACAGGGCAATACACCCCCCCCCCTCCTCCAAACTTTCATTTCTGGAAAGAATTTTTAAAAAATTTTTTTCGAAATTCGAATATTAATACGTACCACCAAGCACTTCAAAATCCCATGTAATTAACATAGGGATATTTGAAATTTTCAAAAAATTGAGCTTATGTTTTAGGGTTTCATTAAAACATGCCAAACTTGTAAGTTATTGAAGAGGAGTGTCTACGAAATAAAACCATCAAAGTAACTTTTATTTTTAACCCACCCTCACCCTCCTTGCTGTGCCCTCCTTGCTGTGTCTTTTTTATACAAATAATTACTAATGGACAATTTCAATATTTCCCATGTCTTTTTAAACAATTTTCCATTGTTCAAAAAAATTTAAATTATTTAAGCAATTATTCATAGTTTTTTTCAAAACTTTAAAAAACTGAGACACAATTATCAACTTTCTTTTCAAATTAGCAGCTACATTTTGTTGAATAATAACATAATTTTGATACATTTCTTTTAATTTATGTTTCTGACTTTATAGTATACAGAAATAATACATTGACTACTTTTTTATTGTTTAAACAAATATAATTTACTTAAGTCACTACTTTTCCAAAAAGACTTTTAAGATCGTAATTAAAGGCATGTGTTCTATTTTACTTCATTTTTTAATTTATCGAAAAGTGACTGCTTGAACAAATAAAAATGGTTTAAACAAACAGAAATTTGTGAAAAATTAGAAACAATGTATCAAATCATGTAGTTATTCTACAAAAAGTAGCATAGGATACCAATTTAAAAAAGTGGGCATCCCTGGCTCAATTTTCATTAATTTTGAAAATAAACAATAAATAGTTCTTTAAATAATTACATAATGGGTTTAGAAAATTGTGCTACTCCAAACAGTGGCAAAATATTGGATTTCAATCCGAAAATGCGATTATTTTTTTAATGGTATGGGAATAAATAATTGTTATAATAACTCACATTTGTTTAAACAATTAAAAATGGTTTAAAAAGTCATGGTAAATATTCGAGTTGTCCATTAGTAATTATATGTATTAAAAGGCGACGGAAATTGCTAATAAAGTAACAATAATATGTAAAAATATAGTTTTTTTAAAATTTAGGTCATATTTTTGGATCACCCTGATAGTAAATATAAGCACTTGTTTCTGAACAAAATTATGAAATAAAAATTGGGGGTTTTGAAAAAATTCTGGTTTAATAATTCTAGAAAACAGCCAAATTTGGTCACTTTTTAATTTTAAACATTTTTTATGGAATCAGTTAAATGAAGAAAAACTCCCACGTCGAATAGAAAAATAAAATTCTGAATAACTACGCTGGTTTGTAAAATACTAAATTTAGAACACTTCTTTAAAAATTTGCAGGTAATCCTACAATGATTGTGAACTATACAAACATAAAACATTATTAACTACTTTTTTATTGTTTAAACAAATATAATTTGTTTAAGTAACTACTTTTCCAAAAAGACTTTTAAGATCGTGATTAACTGTACTTGTTCTATTTTATTTCATTTTTTAAATTATCGAAAAGTGACTGCTATTCGGACACGCTAAGCTGGAGCTTTTTTCCAAATTATTCCATCTTATTTTTGAAAAAATTTCTATCAAAAATAAAAAAATTTTGTATTTTTAATTGTTATTCTTATCATTATCCAACCAAGTCAATGCAAGCAAAATATTAATTTATTTCAAAAATAATTAAAAAGTAATTATTGTAAATTCATAAAATACATACTATATAATTTAATAATTAATGTATTAATTAATTTAATTAACATTTCAAATATAGGAATTACAAATCATAATATCGTTCTTCTTTATCTATAAGTTAAGGAGTCCAATTTTTATCACCTATTATGTGTATGACATTAAGTCAATTATACACCTGTGTTCTTTTTAATTAATCGTTTAAATACCGAATCGATTAGATTAATTAAATATTACTACTTGCATTTTAATTAATAATTTTCAACAAATTCAGATCTATAGACAGGTTTTGAATATTCTTAAATTGTTATACTTTTATAACATTGCTTAAATAAGCAATATATATCTATGGGTCTATATTTTGTTAATATTTTTTAGTAAAACTATAGAGGATCCAGTCATTTTTATTAATTTTTTGTATTAGTCCAGAATTAGAAAAAAAGTTTTTTGTAAAAAAAATTCAAAACGTGTACGCAAGTTTCTCTTCACTTCTTCAAATTAAAAGAAATATTTTTTTTACCCAAGAACTGGTAAAATGAAACGATTTTTCGAAAAGAAACAATTCAGTATTCTAACATTACGTCATAATCGGTCGGTAACGTCAAAATCTATAAGGCCATACCACTTGGTGGACTGAAAAGCATTGATTATATTGGAGTTTGACTAACATGAATTTTTGTAGACGAAAGTAAGTGAAAAATCGTGACATCGCTTTGCTTCTCAAAGAGAAAAGTCGTTTCTTTAATTATTGTTAGCAATTGCCTGGTGAGCACAAAATTTGGCGACGTCTTTACGACATCGTTACGACATCTTTACGACAACTTTACTACGCCCTATGTCCATGTCGTTAAGTCGTCTTTATGATATCTTAAATATGTCGTATGATCTGACGATGCCTTTACGATATCTTAAAGACACTGTAACGACACGAACATAGGATGTCGTAAAGTTGTCGTAAAGATGTCGTAACGATGTCGTAAAGACGTCGCCAAATTTTGTGCCCGCTGGGTGTGGAAGTGTGCGATTTGGACAATCTATCAAGAAAAAATATAATGTGCCGTGATTGAGGTTAGGTTGCATTGTTGGGATAGTTGGCGGTCAAATTTTGGAATTTTGGTACTTCGTTAAAGTGTTTTTTTCAAAGATGTCAAGAACCCTATAAGACTTCTTGAAAATCCTTAAACTTCTGCGAATTTTTTTTAAATACCTTCAAATTCTTGACAATCCTTAAAATCTTTAAATTTTTGCAAATAACTTTTTAATTAATTGCTTAAAATTCTTTAAAGTCACTAAAACTTGTGGAAATATTTTTAAATTCTTGAAAACTGTACTTTAAAATCCCATCAAGTCCGTAGTGATTACTTAAAATCACTTGGACTCTTAGAAATCCTGTAAGATTTCCTGATAATCCTCAAACTCTTTCGATTTTTACATTCTCAAGCAACTCCTTGTTTACACTGCTTTTACAAAAAAATTCTTCACCTTTTTCTGCATCAAATTTGTGCTGTTATAGTTGTAAGATATTATTATTCAATTTTTTTATTAATAAATGAGTGTTCACGTACTGGACCATTAAATTGCCCACGTTCCAGTAAACGAACGCTGTGTTCATTTATTGGAGTAAAACTGTCACCCCGCAGGTCCAGTGAATGAACAGCAGGTGACGGAGACCTGGCTGTTGTTTCGTTACATATAAATAAGTTTGTTTCAATTAATGTGACTATAAATATCGAAGCTATAAATATAAATATAAATATAAACTATAAATAGTTATAGCTTAAATGTATATTTTTGTGGTTAGACAATCAAAAAAGTACGCACGAACTAAATTAAAGATAAGGCAACTTTAAGGTTAGAAATTTAATGTTTTTTTTGCATTTAGAAAACGGTGTTTAACTATAAAAACATTAATTCGTGCTAGGTACTACTGCGTACTAGTCAATATATATTTATAAATGTTGAAAGAATTTCCATTTTTACAGTACTGTGATTTATATTTGTATTTGCTAATTTAACCTAAAGCAACATAGTAAGGTGTTGTATTACAAATGTTATGTGTCCTAAAAATCGAAGTTTTCTATTGTAGTCACTAGATAAGAGTTATCTATTTTTAAACAAGAAGTTGTATTTTTTGTAAGGTTAAAAGAACTGACAGATATGTTTTAAAAATACATATTGCAATAAAAAATTAGAAAAAGTTAACCTAGTTCTGTGTTCAACTTTTGTATTCCCTCCTTTCTTTACATCTAAATGTCTTGTGGTTTTTATTGAAATAATAAATTTAATGAATTTCGCAACGCTTTCTAATATTTTACATTATAATTGCTCATTTTGTAATGTACCTATGAAATTTTATACCTAAATCCTAATTATAATTTGTAGTGATTATAGTGTTCATTCACTGGTATTTTCGTTAATTTTGCACTACTGAATTGTTTTTTATAAAGGTTTTTGGTAAAAATAAAATTTTTTATCGCATTAAGAAATTTGAACCCTTAAGAATCTATTTTCAAAAGTTTTGTAAAAATAATCAATTATTATAACGTGAAATGGACTAGTTGTAATTGGTGATTTCCTTAAGTGTTCATTTGCTGGGTCACTCACCCAACTTTTCAAAAATTTGAAAATTTTCAAAAAATATAAAAAATTATTTTTCTCGTAAATCCAAAAATGTCATTCAAAATTTTCACTAGATACCAAATATATTTCTAAAGTTTTCTTGCCGATTTTTTCGATCAGCCCAAAATTAAAAAAATTATAGCATTTTCAAAATTTTCAAATTTTTTTTTCTTAATATTATAAAAATTTATGTCAAAGTTTCTAATAGATAGGTAAAAGACTTGCAAATTATCCAAATAAAAATTTTTTATTTTGATGAAAATTATAAAGGCTATATACTTTTGAAAATTTTTTAAATTTTCAAAAAATAGAAAAATTTAATTTTTTTTTAGATCCAAAAATTTTCACAAGATACCATTTTCTTAAATCCCTTTAAATCTCTTAAAATTCCTTAAAATCTATGAACTTTTTCAAATTCATTTAAATCTTTTTAAATAAATTTCAAAAACTCTCTTGAAATTCTTTAAGACCTCTAAAACTCTCTTCAAATCTTACAAAATAACTTGTTACTCCTTCAACCTTTTTGATTCAGTTTTAATTTTTTTTTTAAATAAGCTTTAAGATTCCATCAAGTCCTTAGTAATTCCTGAAAATCACCTGATTTCTTAGAAATGCTTAAACTCAGGGGGCAAAAAATTTAGCTACGTCTTTACGACATCGTTACGACATCTTTACGAAAACTTTACGACATCCTCTGCCCACGTCGTTAAGGTGTCTTTACGTTATCGTAAATAAGTCGTATGATCTGACATCGAGACATAGAGATAGGATGTCGTAAAGATGTCGTAAAGATGTTGTAAAGATGTTGCCAAATTTTGTGCTCACTGGGAAGTCCTCCGAATTTTTTTGAACTCCCTTCAACTTCTTTGAAATCATTTTAAAAATTTCAAAATTGACTCAAATTAATTAAAATCTCCTAAAATCCTTCATTTTTTTAGACTCCTTGAAATCTCTTGAAAATCCTTAAATCGTTGAATTAAAAAAATTGAAGTCTCTTAAAATTTATTAAAAATTTTTTAAATAACTTTTTTAAAAGTTTTAATATTACTCAGTGGGCACAAAGTTTGGCGACGTCTTTACGACGTGGTAACTACATAATTACGACAACTTTACGACATCCTATGTCCATGCCGTTAAGATGTCTTTATGATATCGGAAATAAGTCGTATGATCTGATGATGTATTTACGATATCGCAGACACCGAAACGACATAGACATAGGATGTCGTAAAGATGTCGTAAAGATGTCGTAAAGATGTCGTGATGATATCGTAAAGGTGTCGCCAAATTTTGTGCCCCCTGGGTAATCGTTTAAAAGAAAATATTAAAATCCCGTCAAGTCCCTATAGTACTTCCTTAAAATCACTTGAATTTCAGAAATTCTTTAAGCTTTTGTTTAAAAATCCTTTAGATCCTCCGATTTTTTTCTTTCGACTTCTTTAAAATCATTTAAAATTTTCGAAATTAAGTACAGGTAAATAAAATCCTTTGAATTTTCTTAAATTCCTTTGAATATTAAAAAATTTCATCAATTGAAATCTCTTCAAATTCATTAAAATCTTTTTAAATAACTTGACAGTAACTCGCTTGACATTCTTTGAAATCACCTAAAGTGCCTTAAAATTCGATCATATCTCTTTCAAATCCTTAAAATTTTTTTGATTCTTTAAAAAATCTGGAAAATTCCTTCAAAATCCTTCAATGTTTCTGCATTCTTGTAAAATCCTTTCAAATTTTTTGAAATCGTTAAAAATCTCTTGAGTGAGTGACGTAATATTAGAATACTCAATATAAAACCGTGAAAGAGTTTTAATCTTTCAACCCCTCGACAAATTGTTTAATTTGAAATTTGAAATGATTGTAAAACAAAAAATTAATTTTTGTAAATATTTGCAGGTGAATCATAGAAAATCTTTTTGAATTTTCGTGTATATTAAAACGCATTATTTTTTATTCTGGTAAAAAATCCTCTGTTTATTTTGCAATCAAAACATTAAAATGGAGACTTGACACTCTTTCCTATATTTCCTCTCTTAAAAAAAAATTTAAATTAAAAATAATTTTCCCAACTAAACATTTAACTAATCCGTTTTTGACTGAAAATTAATAGTTTTTAGCTGAAAAGCAACTTTTTAATTTTTTATTAAAAATTAATATGTTTTCGTTTGAGAATTTAATTATTTTGTTGAAATTTGAACTACTTTTTAAAAACACAATTTTTATTCAAAACTGAAATTTTTTGTCGAAAATTCGCTTTTCCATGTTTTATCATTAATTTTTTTTAAATAAAATTCAATTATTTTATTTTAGGTTAAAAATTCACGATTCTTTTTTAAAAATTCAAATGTTTTGTTGAAAACTAATCAATTGTAATTCATAATTTCACTATTTAAAAAAATAGTGTAATTATAATAAATAAACCTTGTCTTGATTAAAAGTTAAATTTTTTTTAGTTAAAGTATTAACTCTCAATTAAATAATTAATATTACATTTTGTTGAGAATTCATGTTTTTCTTTTTGAAAATTCGTTCCATTTGCTTGAAAGTTCAACTTTTTGGTTATAAATGAAACTTTTTGGCTGATAATAATAATAATAATTATTATTATTCATTGCAATTTTTGTTTTGAAAATTGAACTATTTAGTTAAAAGTTTATCTTAATAAATTGAAAATTTTTTCATGTTTGCTTGAAAGTTAAACTATTTGGTCATTAATTGAACCTTTTGGTTGATAAATAATTTTTGGTGAAAAAGTAAACTTGAAAATTAATTATGTTCAATTAATAGTCTACTATTTATATTTTTATTTGATAACTGATCTCGCTGAGTAGGATAATTAGATTATTTGATCAAAAATTACACAATTTTATTAAAAATGCATCTTTTTTAATTGAAAATTCAACTATTTTGTTAAAAAATGGTCTCATTAAAACCAACGCAACTCTTTTTTATTTAAAATTGAAAAAAAATTCTTTAAATATCAACTACTTTTGGAATTTAAACTTCCTTTGTAAAAAATTAATTTTTAAATAATTAATTCTTTTTAAATAAAATCTTTCTGAAAGAAAAATCTCACTTCACTCCCCTGGGAATCGAACCACTGCACTTCCGATTACCGGTCGGGTGCTTTTGAAGATATTAATATCGATTAAGATATATTATAACTACCTCTGATAGTGATACATATTACTTTAAATTTATTTTTTAGTTTAAAATTAAACTATTTTGTTAATAATGTATTTATTTTGTTAAAATATAAACTATTGTGTTGAAAATCATCCTGTTTTATAAATAAACACAGAAAACTAAATAATTCAAAAATTGCTTTTCCAAGAACCAGTTGAAGTTTTAGTTTTTCAGTTATTAAATATTTAATTTGAACCAATCATTATTTATGTTCAAGAAATAAAAATTAAGTCATTATTTTGCGTCTTACTTTACCAGTATATTTCTTAATCTAAGAATTATTTTTAATAATTGTAGAACTATTATTTGTTGCAAACAATTTTCTTTAAAATTTAATTATTTTAAATAAGCGTGTCAATCGTAACCAATCGAGCTGCTGCCGCGACGCATGCGCAATACGAAAAGATGCGCAAGTTTTTTATACCGCGCTTCTGATTGGTCGAAACTAAGTATTCTATCATTCAAAAACTAAAGCTTCAATTGATTTTCAGAAAATGAATTTTTTATTCATTTATTTTTTATTTTTATACAACTATACAAGTAAGTCCGAACACTTGAGTCTGAGACGCTATAATAAATAAAAAAATTACCTGATTTTCTTCCAAAGTCTCGATGAGTTCTTCACTGGCTCTCAGTAGTATAGCTCCTGTTCTAGTATGACTTTCTTTCTCAAATTCCATGTCCGACCAAGTGACTTTCAATTCCCTTAAATATTTTTCCATTGACATTTCCTTTACTGCCTTGTCCACAATATTCTTCACTTCTTCTTCACACTCGTGTAGATTTAATTCCAGTAGATCCGCTAAAGTTGTTGATTCGTCCATTACGAATTGCACCTAATTCATTCAAATTTCTTTACATAAAAAATATATTTTAATAAAATGTAATGTTTACATCAGGGTGGTCTAAAAAAGACTTTTTTGAAAAGTAAAAACGCTTTTCGTTTTTTTTTTTATTTTCATAAGCCATTCTTCGAAATCTTGGGTTAGATCAGGTGGTAAGGCTTCCAATTTGCAACCACAACGTCTGCGCTCAATTCCTGCTGCCTGCATTTTTTGCCAATTTTTTTTTGCAATTGTCTATTTAATTTAATTGAATGAATCCAAGGTAAAGTATTTAAAAATAGTATAATAGTGAAGGACATTTTTTAATATTATAATATTATTCATTAATTGGAATTAGAGGAACAACTAGTGTTTTCAAAATCGGTTTAGAGCAGGCGGTAACGCCTTTAGTTTGTGACAGGAAAATCTGGGATCGAATCCTGCCACCTACATTTTAGAATTTAAAAAAAAAATTTTTTAATTATTTTAATAATTTTTTATTTTAATAATTTTTTTAAAAATTAAAAAAAAAATTTTTTTTAATCCTTGCCACTTTTATTTCAAAAAAACTATTTTTGTACAAAATTCTCATTTTCTTTTATTCATCTGAACATTCTTGTTCTGATTATTATTATTTTCGTATGAGATAAAATAAAATAGATAAAAATAGTATACAAAGAATAAGATAAATAGCTAATATATTACAATTAATATATATAAAGTTAGATGATTAAATATGTACATTATCATTATATTCAGAATTTGAAATTAGGTTAATACGAGCAATGTTCCCTTAGAATTAAGTTGAAAAGTCCCGTTTATTCCAAATTTTTTACTCATTTTGACGAGATAATTTTTTTTAACAATTAATTAATATTTATAATAATATTTCCTAACAATAATGCTATAAAGTTTCCGTTTTTTGCTGAAAGTTCTCACTTTGTATCCGTTTTCCACATAAAGTGTATTTATAATAAATTAAATTAAACATAGTTCTTTGTTACGACATAACGAAAAATTTGCATTCATTATAATCAATACAGAAAATTGTATGAGTATTTAAATTTTCTGTTTTATTTGAGAAAAATATATGCACAAAAAGAAAAAGATTATTCTGAACATTATTTTATCTGTTGTTTATTAATTATTTGTTAAGCTAAAAAAAAAAACAAATTTCAAGGTAAACCGCAATTTCCTATCAATTATCTAAGGGAAAATATTTATGAACAATAATAAATTGTTTAAACAATTAGGTTTGTAACCTTGGTTTAACCATTACCTCTTTAAGTGAATAGTTCACAAAAAGTAGAAAATTTCAGAAAAAACCGAAACTATCTATTATTGCTAAAAAAGCAGATAATTATAAACAATAATAATTTATTTATGCAATTATTTTGTTTAAATTTGGTTAATTTTCAAGTCGCTCTTAGTGAAAAGTAGACAAAAAGTTGAATATTTTAGAAAAAGCAGCAATTCTATAGTATTATGCAAAGATAATATTATTTACAATAATAATAAATTGTTTAAACAATTATGCATGTTAAATTTATTCAACTATTACCTTATTGTATGTAAAAAGGGATCACAATGTGGAAAATTTCAGAAAAAATCGCAACTATATTAAACAGTTGCTAAAAAACCTAAAATAATAATAAACAAAAATATTTTGTTAACAAAATCATTTATATTATTAAAAATAACAAGAAATTGTGTAAGCAATTATTTTTGTTAACTTACAATAATTAATATGTCATTATAACTGAGCAGTGGACCAAAGTGGAAATTTTTAGGAAAAACTGAATTTTTCTAGCATTATTTTAAGAGGCTATTATTTTTTTTAAATTGTTTAAACAATCATTTCTGTTAGATATATGTAACTATTCTCTCGCTCTATCTGAAAAGTTGAAAATTATTTTAAAAATTCGGAAAGTGGCGAGTTTTTAACTCTCAGAGAAAAATGTTTAAAATAATAAAAAAATTTTTAACAATTTATTTAAACATCTAATTATCAGTAGAAAGTAGTATTTTGTCTTTCAGGAACACCTTGTAATTAAAACTCCGCAAAAAATCATAATTAACGGCACAAAAACCGCGAAGAACAATTTTTCACTAATGGGGTTTTTTGGGAACCCCATAAAGGAGACTAATGGGGGGATATTGAAAAAATAATTTTTGATTTTTATTTTATTGCTAATTTTAAAAAGTGATGTTAAATTTCAATACGGTTTACTTAATATTGACGATTTGGAAAAAAGGTTTAAAAACGTCTTTTTTGTTATTGAAAATTGTGAATTTTAGTGCAATATGCATGCAAATTTGAAAGAAAATTCTGATATATTTTGGACCACCCTAATATGAACTTGTCTATAAAAATTGAACAGTCTAAATTCAAAGTAAAGCGTGAAGTAATTATGAAAAAGTGTTTGCAAATAAAAAAAGAATGCCCTGAATTTATAACAGAATGTTTTATTTCAAAATTTGTCAATTATTGCCATGTGCTTTAAAAATAAAATTTAACTACTAGCGGGTGTTCAAAAATAAAATGAGAATACAGTGAATTTTCTTTAAAATGATTTATTACCAAAGTCTTCGATTTGTACAATAAATACAATGAAGTGATTCAACCTAATATTCGATGAAATTACTTGTGCTATGATTATGCGAAAAGTGTCAATATAAAATTTTGTCATATAATATTTTTAATCGATATGAATCCTAATATCTCCTAAAATAAAATATATGCTTCATGAAATATTTTTTGTGCTGATGATGAAATTTATCAAATAGACAACATTCTCTCTTAAAAAGAACGAGTAAAATTTTACTGATTTCCAGTGAAATCTCAAAGTTTTATTCAGTGAGATTCACGGCTTTAATCAGGGAGGTTCATTCCATTTATCTGTGAGGTTTTCTGGTCTAATTGATAAGGTTCGCTGGTTCAATCAGTAAGAGTCACTGGTTTAACCAGTGAGGTTCAGTCGTTTAATCAGTGAAATTTGCTAGTTCAAACAGTGACATTCACGGGTTTTATCAGTGACGTTCACTAATTTAATCAGTAATGTTTACTGGTTTCATAAATTTACTGGTTCAATCAGTAAGATTTATTGGTTGATTCAGTGACGTTCGCGGGTTTAAAAAGTAAGGTTCATTGGCTTAATCAGTTAAATTCACTAGTTCAATCAGTAAGGTACATTGGTTTAATTAGTGACGTTGACTGGTTTGATCAGTAAGGTTTACTGGTTTAATCAGTGACACTTACTGGCTCTTTCAATGAGGCTGACTGGTTTAATCAGAGAGCTTTACTCGTTTTGATAAATGAGGTTTACTGCTTTAATCAGTAAGATTTACTATTTGAGCCAGTCAGATTCACTGGTTTAATTAGTAAGGTGCACTAGTTTAATCAGTAAGGTTGACTAGCTAAGTCAATAAGATTCACTGGTTTAACAAGTAAGGTGTTCTTTCTAAGTCAGTGAGTTTCACTGGTGTAATCAGTGATATTCACGGATTTCATCAATAACTGGTTTAATCAGTGAAGTTCACTGGTCCCATAAATGAGGTTGAGTGGTTCAATAAATAAGGTTCACACTTTTAATTAACCCATTAACGACCAAAGCTATCAATTTTATAGCATGAGTTTGACCGCAAAATTTATGGGTATAAAAAAACAATAAATAGATCAAAAGTACTGTTCTTTATGTTTTGGGGTGGGCTAAATTTGAATCCATGGTCAAAATTCGAATATTTACACTTAAAAATTAAATATGGCGGTTTTTGTATACAAAAATAGTGAAAATGTTTAATTTTTTATTTCTATAATTTTTTTCAGACATAAAACGCTTAAATATCTTAAAATTTCTTCAACCATCAATGCAAAAAATTCTTGAACTTTAACAGAAAATTTATATATATATATATATATGTGTGTGTGTGTGTGTGTGTGTTTCCTTCCAAAATGGCGGACAAAATGCAAAAATGTTCCAAAAACTGTTTTTTTCCGTCATATGTGTTTTCCTCGAAAACTTGAAAGGTTAAAAAAAAGTTCCATTAAGGGCATGGGATACAGTGGGATTCCTACATTACCAACCTCTTTTTTCCATTGAACAAAATTTTTTTGTGAACCATAGAACTTTTTTGGTAAATGAAATATCGAACTCAAAATTT
>NC_046660.1:25084848-25091184 GCF_010883055.1 Belonocnema kinseyi
ATTTGATTTACAAAAAAAGTTCTATGGTTCAAAAAAAATTTTTGTTCAATAGAAAAAAGAGGTTGGTAATGTAGGAATTCCACTGTGTCGCATGCCCTTAAATACAAATGTCTTGAAATTATCCATAGAATACTATGCAATTTTTTTAGATTTTTTCGAAAAAATTTTTGATTTTTAGAAAAAGTTGAAATTTGCAAAGAAGTTTTCAATACAATCTGAAAAATTCAAGAGTATTCTTTGACGAATTCTAAGACATTTTTATTCTTGGAAAATGTGTACCAGAGCCTATAGATTTTGGGAAATAATTGATCAAACTTTATGCGAAAAGAATTCGCATCAAGTTTGGTCAATTATTTCCCAAAATCTATAGGCCTTGGTACAAATTTTCCCATAATAAAAATGTCTTAGAATTAGTCAAAGAATATTCTTGAATTTTTTCAGATTTTCTGAAAAATTTTTTTGCGAATCTCAAATATTTGGTTTTTTGAAAAATCAAAAATTTTTTCTAAAAAATCTAAAAAATGTCAAGTGTTCTTTGGTTAATTGCAAGACATTTTTATTTCATTGAACTTTTTTTTAAACATTGAAGTTTTTGAGAAAAACAACGATGGTGGAAAAAAACAGTTTTTGGGACATTTTTGCATTTTTTCCGCCATGTTGGAAGAAGAAACATATGTATAAAAATTTTCTGTTAAAGCTTAAGAATTTCGTGAACAAATGGTTGAAGAAATTTTAAGATATTAACGAGTTTTATATCTGAAAAAAATTATAAAAGTAAAAAATCAAGCATTTTTCACTGGTTTAATTAATGAAAATCACTGGTTCAATCAATGAGATTCGCTAGTTAAATCAGTAAAGTTCATTTGTATAACCAATAAGGCTGACTGATTTAATCATTGAGATTTCATGTTTACATAAATGAGGTCCACTGCTCCCATAAATAAGGTTCACTGATTTAATGAATGACGTTAACTGGTTTAATCAGTCAGGTTAAGTGGTATCATCAATTAGGTTTACTGGTTTATTCAATGAGGCTAACTGGTGTAACCATTGAGGTTCTCACACTGGTTTAATTAGTAAGATTAATTGGTTTAATTAGTGGACTTTACTCGTTTAATTAATGAGGTTCGCTGGTTTCATCAGTAAGGTATATTACTGGTATATTCAGTAATGATTTCTTAGTTGAGTAAATTACTGATTCACCCAGTCAAATGCAGAGAATCACTGGTTCACCAGTTGTAGTTAAAAATACTGGTTCAACCAGTAACAATTTTACTGGTTCATTTTAAGAGAGATAAGCCAATAGCTAAGAATAAAAATTTCATATATCGTGCCTTTATTTACAGTGGACTTACGGTAATTTCTGGAGTCATGTTGCCCAATTTCTGGAACATCGATAGCGTATTTACAGCAGTGCAACTAAATCTATTACTAATGTGGCAAATATAAATATTTTCGCAACTTAGCTTGTAATTTTATTATTCAAAATGATATAAATAATAATTTCATTATTGAAATAAACATTTAATATTATAGTGTTAGTTTTTTTTAAACTATAAATGAATTTTTGATTACAGAAACAATGATATGGTATGTTAAATGAAATAAATATATCTTTAAGGGGTCCATAAACTTTTTTACTAATTTCAGGGAGAAGGGGAGGGGGGATAACGTTAAGAACTTAGAGAAAGTTTAGTCCGCTTCTTAATGATACATTTTAACAAGCTTTCCAATTTTTCTTGGCAATGCAACGATACAGTTTAATGATAATTAAATAAGAAAGAATTGATATTATTTTCTAGAGCAGGATCATTAATGAATTAATTTTTAAACTTAAATTTTGCGGACTACTTGTCAAATACTTTTGTAGAGAGACGAGAAAAAATCTGCCTCGGCCCGGATTTGAACCGGGAACGCCACTTATTAATAGTGGAGCGTTTATTCAATTACGCAACTAGATAAACGCTGAACTCGTGGTAAGTAACGTCCCTCGATCAAATCCGGGCCGAGGTAGATTTTTTCTCGTTTAAAAAAAAATTATCTGACCAGTATTCGGCCTAATATAACATCGGAAATAAATTAATGATTCAATAGGATTGAAAATAAATGTCACATTTCGAACTTCGCGCTCATTTTTTCGTCGATTTTGAAGTAACTTTCAATTTTTATTTCTTTTATTAATTTTCTTTTGTATAAATGTGAAATAAATCAATTAAACCGAATAACAAAATCCAACTATTCTTAGTTAAAAATGACTTTTGTTATTATTAAATCAAAAACTCATCTATTTGGTTCAAAGTTGAACTATTTGGTTGAAAAATTATTTTTTTAAGTAAGGATTTATCTCTTTGGTTGATAATTTGACAATTTTGCGAAGAATACGTTTTTTGTTGTTGTCAAAAATCCTTTTTTGATAGAAAATTAATCTTCTTGCTTTTTTAGCCAAAATATAAACCGTTCGATGTTTCATTGAGAATTAATCTTTGTTGGTTGAAAGATCAACTTATTGATTGAAAATTGAATAAATTTGTAAACAAAATTAGCTTATTTTCATTAAAATTAAATCAAAATTAAATCATTAAATCTAGCTATTAAACATTTGTCTTTTTCTATAAAAAATTAATGTTCTCATTTAAAAATTCATTCTTGTTTTAAAAATGCAATTTTTTTTAGAAATTAATCTGTTTTAGTGAGAATGAAACTATTTTGTTGAAAACTTATCTTTTTTGGTCAAATTCAAATTTTTTTTGTTTTAATTAAAAATCTTTCTTGTTTAAAATATCAACTATGCATGTTTCGCTAAAAAATTATCTCCCTTAAAAATCAATCTTTTTGGTTGAAAGGTAAAACATTTGGTAAAAAAAAAACTATTCATTTTGAATTTAACTATTTTCTTGAAATTTAATATGCTGATAAAAAAACATCTTTTTATCTGAAAATTTAACTATTTGGTAGGAACTACATGTGTTTCGTTTAAAATTCTTCTTTTTGTTTGGGATTTAAAGTATTTTTTTTTCATCAAATTATTCTGTTTCTCTTGAATTCAACTAGCTGGAAATTCCTTTTTTTTTTGAAAATAATTTTCATCGCTGAAAATTTAACTTTTTCATTTTTTGTTAAAAATGTATCCTTTGTAAATTAAAAATTTAACTATTCAGTATCACATTCATGTACGATGTTGAAAATTCATCTTTTGTAAATTAAAAGTTCAGCTGTGTGTCTAAAAAATTTTATTTTATTGTTAAAGGTTAACTTACTTAGTTGATGATTCAACTATTTTTTAAAAGTCATATTGTTGAGATAAAAAAAAACTTTTTTTGTTCAAAACTTAGCTTTTCGTTTTGAAAACTCAACTTACTAGCGAGAACTGCATATTTTTGTCTGAATTTTAATCTTTTTTGTTTGAAAATTCACCTTTTTTTTGGATCTTCTGTGTTTTTAAAAATTAAATTAGTTAAAATTTTGTTTTTTGTATAAAAGTAATTTTTGAAACTGAAAACGTAACAATTCCATTCTCGTTTGAAAACTTATTTTTTTCAGTTGAAAATTCAACTGAGTATTTTATTTGAACTTTAATTTATTTGTTAAAAATTCAACTATTTTGTGAAAGTTAGCTTTAAAATCGAAAATGCAACTTTTTCTAAAAGTGTAACTTATCGTTTTGAAAGTTAAAGTATTTTGTTGAATTTAAAATTTAATTTAAAGTTGAATGTAAAGTCGATCACCTTTTTAAAAATGTTCTTTTATTGGTTAAAGATTGAAAAATTCACTTTCATTTTTTAGCTTTTTGGTTCTCAATGAAAATTGTAAATAAAAATTCATATTTTGGGAATCAAAATTTAACAGTTCGGTAGAAAATTACACTATTTGGTAAAAAATTAACTTTCATTTAAAAAAATTAAATACAAATTCTTTAAATTTATAATTTCCTTTATTTATATTATCATGCAGGTATTTTTATTTTATTTTAATATACCTTTTAATTATGACAAAAAATTATTTCTCAATCCAACAAAAAAGTTGTCATAAAAATAAGAGATTTCACATGGAATAAATTTTTTCAAAAGTTAAGTATTATAAAGACAAAAATATTCTTTAATTAAAAATAGAAAAATGATGTATAATCGACCCTTTTCCAAAAAAAAATTTTGATATTTCAGGGTTTATCCGGGGTTAACCAATGGTTACCTTGGGGGGGGGGGGGGGGGGGGGGGGGGGGGGGGGGAGTAAATGGCGCAGAATTAGTAAGGTAGTTTATGTACACCCATAATGAATGATTCAGAGGACTTGAACTTTTTTTGATTTCTTCGATACCTTAGTACTGTTCATCAGCTGTCTCCAATGCCTTTCTCTGATAGCAGGATTTTGTAGCTCACCTACTGCCCTTAGAGAAGTCAGCATATTTTTCACAGTAGATTCTAAAGACACGAAAGTGTCCCATGGTCTCATTTCCTTATCCAAAGAAACTGAAAAACAGAAATGAGATTAAAAAAAAATTTCCACGCTTCACATTCATTCTCCTATTTCGCCGTTTTCTCTTTTTTTTTAAGAATTCCTCTTTTCCCCTCTGTTTTCAAAAAAAACTTTCTCTGTTCACCTTTTTCTTCTTCAAAATACAAACTAAAATAATAAAGAGTAACAAGAAAATAACTATTTTTCGCTCAAAGTTAATTCTTTCTAATTGAAAATATACTATTATATTTTTGATTGAGAAGTCATCTTTTTAGTCAAAAATTTTTTTACTTTTTTGAAAATTTAACAATTTTGTTGAAAAGTTTTACTTTGGGTTAAAATTAAACTAATTTCATTCCTTTCTTGAGTTTTCACCAAAAACTTTTTGTTTTCGGGACTAAAAAATCTTTTTCGGTTAAAAATTTAACTTCGGTTGAAAACTCTTCTCTAAGTATAAATTCCCAGCTCAAATACCTGTACAGGCACCTCGAAGGATCGTGCACATATTTTTGTACACAGAGCTGCACACGAAACCTGTAGAGATAATCTTGACGGTTCCTGTGCAGAAATTTGGCAAATGTACATGCTCCTGCAAAAGAACCTATATGCAAGATAA
The DNA here is from genome assembly GCF_010883055.1 of Belonocnema kinseyi. Taxonomy (NCBI): domain Eukaryota; kingdom Metazoa; phylum Arthropoda; class Insecta; order Hymenoptera; family Cynipidae; genus Belonocnema; species Belonocnema kinseyi. The sequence goes on from NC_046660.1 coordinate 25,089,917, forward strand.
CCCTCAAATTATTCTCTACAGGTTCTTCCAAATAGTAAATTAAAGTGTGGATTTATGTACAGGATCTTCTTCAGGAACCTGTACATGCGTCTGAATTTACTGCGAAAATGAACCTGTACATGTTTCTGTAAAGAAATCCGCACTTCAATTCACTTTTCAAAGACTCCTGTACATTTTTATGTACAGGATCCCACACCTCGATTTACTTCAAAAAGGAACCTATACATAAGTCTTTACTAGAACATGCGTGTCAATTTACTTTCCAAAGAAACCTGTACATACTTCTGTACAGGAACCTGCGCCTCAATTCACTTTGCAAAAAAACCGCAAAGAAACCTGTTTCGGTTTCTGGAAATGAGCTCGCGCCTTTATTTAATTTAATTTGCAAAGGAACCTGTACAGGTTTCTGTAAAGGAGGCCGCGTCTAAATTTGAGTCAGAAAGAAACCTATACTTGTTTCTGTACATGAACTCGTCCCTCAATTTACTTTCCAAAGAAAACGGCACATATTTCTGTACAGGAACCCGCGTCTCAATTTACTTTGCAAAGAAACCTGTGCATGTTTCTGGACATGAACCTGCGACTCCATTAAATTTACTTGGTAAGGAGACCTGAAATGTTTCTAGGCATGAAATCACCCATCCATTTCAGTTGATTCGTAAAGGAACCTGTATATTTTTTTGTGAAATAACTCGCCCCTCCATTTAATTTGATTCAAAAAGGAACCTGTACATGAACTCTCTCTTCAATTTACTTTCCAAAGAATTCCATACATGTTTCTGTACAGGAACCCGCGTCTCACTTTAATTTGCAAAGAAACCTGTGCATGTTTCCGGATTTGAATCAGCGGGTCCATTAAATTTACTGCAAAAATAAACGTGTGTATGTTTCTAGGCAAGAACTCGCGGCTCCATTTAATTTACTTCGCAAAGGAAATCTGTCCATTTTTCTGTACAGGAACCTGCGCCTCAATTCACTTTGCAAAGAAACCGTTGCATGTTTTTGGACATGAACCCGCACCTCAAATTAATCTACTTCACAAAGAATCCTGTGTATGTTTCTGGACATGAACCTCCACCTCTATGTAATTTACTTCGCAAAGAAACCTGTGTTGGTTTCTAAACAAGAACCCGCGTCTCAATTGAATTTATTTCGCAAAGAAACCTGTGTCGGTTTCTGGAAATGAACTCGCGCCTTTATTTAATTTAATTTGCAAAGGAACCTGTACAGGTTTCTGTAAAGGAGGCCGCGTCTAAATTTGAGTCAGA
>NC_046660.1:25091284-25201970 GCF_010883055.1 Belonocnema kinseyi
GTCAGAAAGAAACCTATACTTGTTTCTGTACATGAACTCGTCCCTCAATTTACTTTCCAAAGAAAACGGCACATATTTCTGTACAGGAACCCGCGTCTCAATCTAATTTGCAAAGAAACCTGTGCATGTTTCCGGATTTGAACCAGCGCGCCCATTAAATTTACAGCGAAAAAAAACCTTTGTATGTTTCTAGACAAGAAATCGCGGCTCCATTTAATTTACTTCGCAAAGGAAACCTGTACATTTTTCTGTACAGGAGCTTGCCCCTCAATTTACTTTCCAAAGAACCCTAATCATATTTCTGTACAGGACCCCGCGCCTCAATTCAATTTCTAAAGGAATCTATCAAGTTTTTATTTAAAAATTAACCTACTGTAATTGAGAATTCAACTTTATAGTTTGAAAATTTATCTTTTGGTAGAAATTACATTTTTGTTTTGTTTAAAAATGCAACTGCTTGGTTGAAAATTAATCTACTTATGTAGAGAATTCACCTAATTTGTTGAAAATAAATATTTTTTGGTATTTTTAGTTAAAAATTTAACTATTTGATTAGAATATCATGTATCTTTTTCTAAAATCGTCTTTTCGGGTTGAAAATTAATCGTCTTTTGGTAAAGTATTCTATTTTCTTTTGTAATTAAACTATTTGGTAAAAAATTTAACTATTTGGTTATAAATTAGCTTTTTCTGTGAAAAATTCGTTTTTCATTCTAAGATTCATCTTTTTGGTTGAAAATTTGTTTCTTTAATTGGAAATTTAACCATGTCATTTTTGATAACAATTAACCTTTTTCTTTTAAATTAAACTTTTTGGGGTAAAAAGTTCCAAATTTTTGTATGAAATTCGCCTTTTGGCTTGAAATTCTAACACTGTGGTTAAAATTCGTTTTTCATTTAGTACTGAAAAATCTCTCTTCATTCAAAATTCAACTCTTTTTGATTAAAATATTGACTATAACATTTTTCATTAAACATTCATCTTTTTTGTTAGAAAATTCAACAGTTTCGTTGAAAATTCCTAATTTTTTGTTTAAGATTAAAGTATTTTGTAGAAAATCTATCTTTTTTTTCAAAATTCAACAATATGGTTGACATTTTTCTGTTTAAGGATTGAAAAATCTTTTTTGGATGAAAATACAACTATTTGGTTGAAAATTAGTCTTTTTGGATTAAAAGCTAATCTCTTAATTAGCAGAAGTTTGAACTTTTTGGCTTGTTAAAAATGTAACTATTCAGTTGAAAATGAATTTCTTTTGGTTAAGGACTCAACTATTTTGTTGAAATTTTCTCCTTGATGAAAAACTTATATTTTTTACATGAAATCCAATTTTTTTAATTTACAGGTCTGCTATTCTATTCATGAATCAGAATTAATTTTTTCTGATTCAAAATTTAACTACTTTCTTGAAAATTCACCTGCTTCATCAAAAATTCTTATCTCTTTTTTTTAAATTTTTTGTTAAAAATTCATATTTTCAGAATTTTCTTTACATTTTTTTTTCTCTTACTTTTTTGGTTTGAGAATTACACAATTTGATTATCATCTTTTTTTCCTTTATTAAAAAATATTTTTTAGTTCAAAAATTGTCTTTTCAATTGGAAAATAAATTTTTTTGGTAGACGTATAACTGTTTAGGTGAAAATTTACCTCTAAAATTTGAATATTCCATTTTTGATTCCAAATTCAACTGTTTTGTAGAAAATTTCCATTTTTAGATTAAAAATTTTTAAATATTGAATTTTTTTTCTGGGCTGAGAAAATCTTTCTTGGTTGAAAATTAAATTCTCGTAATGCGGATGCAATGTTTTGACTTTAAATCTTAGGAATTTAGTACCTACATTATTTAATGAAAAATAATATTTTCAAAAGTACCACATTTTCAAAGAAATTTAGTACCTCTAATTTCTTTAGCAAACTTCTTGCACTCAATGTCCATGTTCTCCACATCAATTTTCCTCCAAGGAGTTGTCTTCCAACCTTCAATACTGCTTTTAACTATATTTACATAATCCCAGAGTTGCTTCAACATCTTCAATTCCCGCCTGCATTGCTTCAATTGTTTAAATTCTGGGACTGTAACTTCAAAAAGTGATGCTGATTCTTGAATATCTTTCATCTGACGTTCCAACATGCAGATTTCTTTGTCAGCTTCATCCAGTTGTTCATACGGATTTTCGCAGTTGAATTTAAAAAAACCGTAACGTCGAAAAGCTTCACGATAGTGGGCTATGGTGGTATCAAAAGCTGATATACGTCCTCGAATTCTTGAGACTTCACCTGCAATACAATGATTTAAAATATATAACACACCACCACAAAAAAATTCTGCGACCCGAGCTAAACCACCATTTTATATTTTGTTATTTTTGAGGTCGCTGAATCCGAATCCGTGGTCAGTTTGTGCTCATCAGGTCATAATAAAGGTCAAGTGAAGGTCAACATTAAAACAACCCTTAGATCGGAGAGAACTAATATAACGCAAAAAACCTTTACTCTCAGATACTTTTGGTGTCGCTGAATCCGAATTCGGACTCAGCTTGACCCCGTCAGTTCAGGATCAAAATCAAGTGAGGGTCAAAATGAGGAAAAAATCTTTGAATCAGCGTGAACCACTACATTAAGATGTTTTGGGGGTCGCTGAATCCGAATCCTGGGTCACTTTTGCCCCATCCAGTCGAAATGAGGCTCATCACAAGTTCAAAATTAAGAAAATCATGGAATTAAAGGAAACCTTTACCCCTAGACATTTTTGGGGTTGCTGGTTCCGATTCCGGGGTCAGTACAACCCCATTAGTTCGATTTAATGGTTTTCTCAATGTTGTCCTCAGGATGACATTTATTCCGGCCTGATGGAGTCAAAATGACCCCGGATACGGATTTAACTACCCCAAAAACATCTGAAGGTAGTGGTCATGCCGAATCAATGGTTTTTTCTCATGTTGACCTTCACATGACCTTAATCCTGATCTGATGGAATCAAAATGACCCCAGATTCGGTTTCGGCAGCCCCAAAAACTTCAAAGAGTAGAAGTTCTCTCCGAGACAATCATTTTCTTCTTTTTAACCTTCACTTGACCTTGATCCTAACCTGATGGTATCAAAATGATTCTGAATTCGGATTCAGTCACCCTAAAAATGTCTGGAAGCAGATGTTTTCTCCGCTCTAATGTTTTTCTTCATTCTGACCTTTAATTAACCTTGATCCTTACCTGATAGGGTCAAACTGACTCCGGATTCGGACTCAGCGACCACAAAATCGTATGAGTATGATGATTTAGCTCAGATTGCAGAAGATTAATTTTTCTCGTGTTGCTGCGTAATTAATCAATTTTTTTTAGATCAAAGTAAAAGAATAATGATTGAAAGGAATTGAAAGGGATAAAAGTGGAATGATAGCAATATTTGTGGGCTTAAAGGTGACGTTTCATTTACTGGACCGACTCATAATAGAAGAAGTTTTGGTGAAAAAGGGTATAAGAGGACAGAGTAAGGGTAGCAAAACAATTAAGAAATACATCAAACTCTCGCTTTTAGTCACCCCGTTCTCGGCCATCCTAGAACTGCTGGCTCTCGCAGTTTTTTAGAGAAGTAGGGGGAGAGCGATTACGACTTTATATAAAAGTAAATATATATTCCAATTGGAAATGAGGCAGGCGGCCCTCGTTCTTTACGCGTCTGTACCCCCGAAATCAGTCCATTTAAAGGCAACCCCCGACACTTGACTGAAAGCAAAAGTTTGGTGTTTTTTCTGGTTGTTGAAAGAATTAAGAATGGTTAATAATTAAGCTCACGCAAGAAGAAATAAGGAGAAAAAGATGAGCAGGAGTTAAGATGAGAAAAGAATAGAAGATTAAGTGTCAAGAAAAAAAGAAAAAAATTTAGAATAATGGAAATTTATATATTAGAAGAATAGTGCTGCAAAATAGGAACGAATTTTTAACAGGAAAGGCTAATAAAGAGATAAATTAAAAACATAGAAGGATTAATAGTAGAAGAAGTAAAGATGGGAGGAGAAAGGTGGGAGATGGTCGGGGTGCATATGAATAATAGTATGTAGGAGAAATCAGAAGAGATGAGAGAACTTGCGTAAGAAAATAAATAGGAGTTTAGGCTTATAATAGAGTAAAACTTTTTGATATGAGAACAGGATATAGGGAAGGAAGGGAATGAGGAGGCGAGCAAGAAAGTAAATCCAAAGACAAGAGACTCTATGCAGAGGAAAGAAATTGCAAAAGAGTTTGGAGGAAATGAAATGATTTATCTTTAACAAAAAAATAGAGGAGAAGGAAGGGGAATATACACGCTCAGAACGAGAGAATGGAACAATAATTAATGATGAGATAGTGGACAAAAGGTAAAAGACTTTCCCATAATAGTGACATGGCTAAGAAGGGCGTAACGGTAAAAAGAGTAGAAGAAGATGGGAGCTAAGACAGAAAAAGAAGCTTAATTGCAAGTTCGAAAAAATAATTTGACCGGAAAAATTTGTACTTAATTGTCGATAAGACTAAGATAATAAGGTTTATAAGATGAACCAAAAGAAAAAAGAATGGACAGGGAGATTGAAGGGACTAATGTTAGAAGATATAAGAGTTTCAATGTTTGCGATGTTTCTTGCAATGGGATGGAGATCATAGAGCTCATATAAGGAAAAGAATAAAAGTTTGGGATGGGTAATAAAACCGATATTGGGTATAGGATAATAGAGGTTAGAAAAGATTGGAGAAGGAGAAAGTGGTTATTTAATACGTTGCGCTGGTGTGGTTGGTATTAGGATAAGGAACAGAAATATAAGCATCGATTGAAAGGGAATCAATGCCTATACATATATGATGAGAAAAGAAGTGCAAAGGGATAAATTAATTCCTAGAGTAGGAAAGAGGTCATGAAAGTTTGAGACAAAATTAAGAAAGGGAAAGGAGGGGAGGGGGAACGATACAATGTCTGTGAATGGGAAGAGAAAAAATGGTAGTATTTATGGAATGGATGTAGGGGAGGAATAAAGATAAAGGAATGTGGTAAGAGAATGTGGTGAAGATTTTTGGGAAGATCGTATTTTTATCAACTGCAGATGTTCATAACATTTTTTAATGTCTGCTGAAATTTAGAAAATTACAGAGACCCACAAAAGAAAAAAAGTTGTCTGCAAAAGGCAAATGACTAGGCTACCCTAATGGATTATGAGTCGCTGAATCCGAATATGGCCTCATAATTTGTCCCACACGTCTCACTTTTCCCCTAAATTCAAATAGTAGGGAATAGCCTAGGTATTTTCTCGTTACACAGACCATACAAAATATTCGTCTGCACAAGAAAAGTGATTAGGTTACCCTGAGACGTGTAGTAAAAATTCTGAGGCCAGATTTGAATGCACCGTCTCGTACAGGCAACTTTTTTTTGTAGGCCCGTGTTATTTTTTACAAAAATAACAAAATTATGAAAATGAGCATTTTTTTAAATACGCAGTTTATTATTATGTAGAACCAAGAGATATAAAAAAACTGCAAATTTATTATTCGTTATTAAAAGGTGCTAATATAGGCTACTTTTTTGAAAATTACTTTCGATTTCCGACTTTTTTATTTTTTCACCTAAATTACAACTTAGTGAAAAGGTCTCACTAAGATAATCCAATAATTTTTTTTTGGAACGTTAATTCTTTTTAATTTAAACTTTTTTTGTTACATTTTTGGTTCAGAATTGGTCTGCTGTGATGAACAATTTATTATTTGTGCAAAAATTTAGATATTTTACTGAAAATTCCAGTATTTTTTTTAAAAGTTACCCTTTTTGGTGTGCAAATTGAACTCTTTTCTTAAAAATTCCTTTTTTTGGGTTGATAATTCAACTGGTTTGTTAGTAAATTAAATTAAATGAAAAAATTAATAAATTATTTAGTTGATTTTGTAAAAATTTTAATTGGAAACTTTTCTTTGTTGAAAGTTAAACTAGTGTTTTGAATTTCGTCTTCTTAAGTTTAAAATGTATTTCTTTTCATATAAATTTAAATACTACTTTATGCAAAGATTAACTGTTCTTTTAAGAAATATATTTTTTTGACTGAAGGTTTATTATTTTCATTAAAAATTCAACTTTTTGATTGAAAATGTCTTGTGTTATTGGAAATACAATAATTTTTTGAAATATCAACTATTACCTTGTTCGTTGTAAATTCATCTTTTTTATTTAAAAATTTTATTAGTTAGTTAAAAAAATCAAAGATTGTATTAAAAATTTAAAAAGCTTGTAAAAAATTAACCTTTTTCGGTAAGAAATTCAACTGCTTTGTTTAACAATTGTCTTTTCAAATTGAAAATTCAACGATATTGTTACAATGTTTTTTCTTGACTGAGAAATATTTTTTGGTATAATATTTGATTTTTTCACGTACAAAAATACCAATTTTGTAGAAAATCCAACTATTTGGTTGAAAATTAACTCTCTTTTTTTGAAAATTTATATTTTCGTGTTAAAAAATCTAGATGTTTTATAGCTTTTTCGCCTCCTTTGGAAAATATTTAATCTTAGTGTGTTTAAAAATAAAAATTGAAAATTCAACTGTTTTTGGTTTAAAATAAAAATATTTTGTGTTGAAATATTAGATATTACATTTTTTAATGCTAATTTATCTTGTATTGGTTAAATATTCATCTACTTGACTAAAAGTTGAAGTACCTCGTGAAATTTTTTTCTGTTTTTTGAAAATTAATTTTTTTGATGAAAATTTACATTTCCGAGTTAAAAATTAAACTTTTTGTTTAAAAAATTCATTTTGCCTTGAAACTCGAGTAATTAGTTATAAAACTCAAATATTTGGTTCAAAATCAACAGTTTTTATTTTTTATTTTTTTAAACAAATTTAATGAACAAATTCACTATTCGGGCATTTTTCAGTAAAAAATGCGTTTTTTACATTGTATTTTTGTCCTTTCAGTTTAAGTTTCTCATTAATTTATTCTTTTGAAATTTAAATTTCGAAAAAAAAACGACTAACATAAAAAACAAAACATTTCCATCATCAGATGCCCGAATAATGCATTTTTTCAATAAATCTGTTTTGAAAATATGAATAATTTTTTGACTAATTGGTAATTTTGCTGAAATTATCCTAAAGTTACCAATTAAAAAGACTAAAATCGAAAAAAAACTAATTTTTCCGTCCATACATGCCCGAATAATGCATTTTTCGTTAAATTTGTTTAAAAAATCATTAAATTGATCAACTTATCATGAATGTTGCTAAATTTGATATGAAAATTGTAATTAAAAAGCCCGAAATAGAAGAAAAAAGAAATTTTCCGTCGACAGATGCCCAAATAATGGAATTTTTATATTAAATTTGTTTTAAAAAATGATAAAATTTATCTAAAATTATAAATTTTGCTGAAATTATCATGAAGTTACGATTTAAAAATGTTGACATCCAAAAAAACGATTTTTTTACGGACAGGTGCCCAAACCATGCATTGTTTTTCATATAAAAAAATCCTAATATTAATAAATCAATTATGAATTTGGGTAAAATTATCATAAAGTTCCTAATTATGAAAAATACATCGAAAAAAATAATATTTTTCTTTAGAAATGTGTCTAATTAATGCATTTGTTTATTTTTTTTCGATTTCAGTCTTTTCAGTAGGAAACTCTAGGATAACTTCAGTGAAATTAATAATTATTTTATACATTTCATATTTTTTAAACAAATTCTTTATTCGTACATCTGTTGATGGAAATATTGTTTTTTTCACGCAAGTCTTTTTAATTAGAAATTTCAATATGAAAATAATGAAAGTAATAAGGAATTTTAAACTTAAAGGACTGAGATTGAAGAAAAAAAATTTGTCAACAAATACCCAAATAATAAATATATTTATTTAATTTGTTTAATATTATAGAATTTAGCAACTGCCTAAGTATGAATATTAATTAAATCATCATTGAGTTCCCAATCAAAAAGACTGACACAATTTTCCCGTCGAAAGATGCCCCAATAATGCATTTGTTTATTAAATTTGTTTTAAAAAATTATGAAATTGATACAAATGTTATGAATTTTGCTGAAATTATTATGAAGTTCCTAATTTAAAAATTTGATACCGAGGAAAACGAAATTTTCCAGCGACGAATGCTCGAACAATCCTTTTTTAATTAAATGCTAATTTTTTCGACACATTTGTTTATTTAAAACAAAAATTAAAAGCCTAATTTAAAAATCAGGCTCGACAACTCCATTAGAGATTTCTTCAGCTTTTTTTTTTAATTTTCCTGGCCCAAATCGGTCAATATTTGTGGACTTTACGTCGTTTTTAACCGAAAAAGTAATTTTTTTTCCACTGTGTTCCGGTCGGGTGTTTTTCCCTTAAGCTACTAGAAAATCGAAAGAAGAATCCTTCTTAAGAAATACACACATTATTTTTCGAGGTTTTACGTATTAATACAAATACAAATTTTTAAACAATATGTATTTAGTCTTTTCAGACTACCGTCTTTTTAGACTAATTTTCTAGTAGCTTATTGGAAAAGCACCCGACCGGCAATCAGAAGTTCTGTGGTTCGATTCCCAGCTAATCGAAGGAAGAGATATTTTTCAGAAAAAAAGTTTAATCAACAAAAAATTTTAATTCATACCTCCATCTAGTCTGAAAAGACGTTAAGAATTTTTTGTTATTTAGAGAGTTAACGTAGATCGATTGTGTTGATTTTTGTTCAACATTCAAATACTACATTATAATCTTGTAATAATTTTAACATACAATTTTTTATAAACGGAATAAAAGATTATTTAAAATACAAATTAAAAATTCTCCTATTTATTATTTTATTGTAAACAAAACATTACAACAAAAAAGTGACATAGTTTATATTTCAATTAAAATGAAATTTATAATAAAAAAGTTTTTTAACCAAGATGACGAACTTGCAATCAATAAAGACTTTTTACTCAAGAAAGAAATTAAACTTGATCTAAATTGTGAAACCTTTAAACTAAAAGACGTATTTTTCCTACAAACATTGAATTTTCAAATAAAAAATATGAATTTCAACAAAAAATCAATTTCCCATAAAACTGATGCATCTTTCAAAAAAAAAAATGAAATTTCAATCCAAGAAAACAATTTTTTCCACCAAAAAAGGAGATTTTTCAACTAAAAAATATCAACCTTCAAAAATGAAAATGTTACATTTCCAGTTAAAAAATCAATCTTAAACAACAAAGAACCTTTCCACTAGAGCAAATAAGAAGAATTTTTAAACAAAAAGTGGCATTTAAAAAAAATAGTTTAATTTTCTATGGAAAACGATTTTAGTTTACTTTTTACTATCAAAAAAGGAATTTTTAAACAACAAATGAGTTGCTGTAAAAAAATTGAATTTTTTATGCAATAAGACAAATTTTGAATAAAAAACGATGAATTTTGAAACAAATTGTTGAATTCTCTTCAAAATATTTGCATTTTATTCAAAAAAGATTAAATTTCTTGAAAACAGATGAATTTTTAATAATAGAAAAAATAGCTTAATTTTCATCAAAAATAAATTCCTGTTGACTTTTCAAGATCAAAGTATGAATTTTGTAACAAAAAATAAGTTTTTTTGAAAATAGTTGGACTTTTTCTGTTCACAAAGACAAATTTTTTTAATCAAAAAGGATGTATGTTTAACAAAATAATTGAATTCTCAATTAAATGGTTGCATTTTTATCCAAGAAAGATGAAACTTTTCAAAAACAGAAAAAATTTTAATAAAAAAACACCATTTTTTAAATGTTGAACTTTCATTCATAAAAGATTTCAGTTAAATTTTCTAGGCCAAAATATAAATTGGAACAAAAGGGAAATTTTCTATGAAATAGTTCAAGTTTGAACAAAAAAGTAGAATTTTTAACCAAAAAGTTAGATTTTTTAATAAAATAGTTTAATTCTCTATCAAAGATTTGCATTTTTATCCAAGAAAGATAGAATTTCTCCCAAAAATCAGATTAATTACAATTTTTTTTAAGTGGATTTTTTTTCAGAAAGGATTTCAATTTTCTTTTAAACAACAAAAAATAAGTTTTCTACGGAATAGTTAGATTTTCAAAGAACAAGTATCATTTTCAACCAAAAAGTATGAATTTTAAAACAAAATTGGTGAATTTTCAAACAAACAGTTGCATTTTTATTCAAGAATGATGCAATTTTTGCTAAAGCAGGTGAATTTTGAAATTTGAAAAACAAACTTTAAATAAGAGTTGAATTTTGAATCAAACTGTTGTATTTGTATTCAAGAAAAATTAAATTTTTTCTAAAACAGATGAATTAAAAAAAATTCATCTAAAGAAGATTCAAGTTCACTTTCCAATATCAAAATAAGAATTATAAACAATAGGTTCATTTGCTGCTAAATAGTCAGATTGTTTAATTTTAAACTAAACAGTTGCATTTTGGTCTAAGAAAAATGAAAATTCTACTAGAACAGATAAATTTTAAAATCAAAAAGACAAATTTTGAAAAAAAGGTTGAATTTTCGTCTCAAAATATTTAATTTGACTTCAAAATTTAAGAAATTTAAATTAGATTAAAATCTAAATTAAAAATCCTATTTAACGAGCAATAATCAAATTGATGCTAACTCTTTTTAAAAAATAAGAATCCAGCGACCAAATTTGGACCAAAACGAACAAACAAATACAAAAAATCCTATTGTAATTTCCAAAAAATCAACAAAAAAAGGTCGGCCAAAAATAAAAAAAGAGGAAAGAAAAATGAGAAGGCAGCCAACCACATCCCTTCCTTCTTTTTTTCTTTCTTTCGTCTTTTTCATTTTTATTCTCATCAAATTATAATAAAATAACATTTAAAATAAAAATGAAAAAATAAATAAAATTGCATTACCAACGTTTCTAATTACTTTAATTTTCTTTTGAAAGGGATGAGCAGAAAGAAAATTTAAAATTCTACCTGAATATGTACTGTTTCTATACTAATTGGTAATAATACGAGGGATGTTCAAAAAGTAAGTTTCCCTGCTCCGGGAAAAAAGAAAAAATTTTTAGGTTAAAGTAACATATGTATTTATTATTTGACTTATGAACTATTTTTCTACAGAGTCCCCTTGGACTTGAATACATTTTTTATATCTGTTCTCAAGCTTTAACAAACCTTTTTTATAAAAATCCGTGTCCTGTTTTTTAAAAATAATTTAACAAAGTCTTACACTTCATCATTTGAATTGAAGTGATGGCCACCCAAACTTTCCTTTAACTTAGGAAAAAAAAATGTCACTTGTTGCGATATCTGGAGAGTAGGATGGGCCATCAAAAATTTTCCATTTGAATTTTTCCAGTAAGGTTTGTGTTTCTTTGCTGAATGAGGCCGTGCACTGTCGTAAAAAAGCAACACTTTTTTCGATAATTTTCTAGGACGCTTTCGTTCAATGGCACTTTTAAGTATATTTACCACTTCACAGTAACGATCTGCATTTATCGTGGTACCGGATTCAAGAAAATCAATCAAGAAAACACCTTCGTTGTCCCAAAAAACTGTGGCCATAACCTTACCAGCAGAAAATTGGATTTTTGCTTTTTTTGGAGCACTCTCTTCTGATTTTTTTCCAAACCTCACTTTGTCGCTTCATTTCAGGATTTGTGTGGTGTACCCACGTTTCATCCCTTGTCACAATGCGTGAGTAAACAATTTCGCCTTCATCTTCAAGCATGTCAAGAAATTTTCCTGCAGACTGAAGTCTTTTTTGTTTGTGATCATCTGAAGGCAGGCGTGGGACTCACCTCGCACAAACTTTACGGTAACCAAGATGATCCTTTATGATTGTGTGGATTGAAGTTCGACAAATCTCGATTTCAGGAGGCATTGAGTTCAAAATTCTGTCAATTGTAAAGTGCCTATCCGCCAAAACGACTTTTTCGACTGCCGCGACTGCTTCATCTGTAATAACGGTTTTTGGCCTGCCTGCACACTGCTCATCATGAACTTCTCCGCGTCCCTCGAGAAAATAAGTACGCCACCGACGCACCATTTGCACACTTATGCATTTGTCACCATAAATATGCACTAATTCAGTGTGAATTTCGTTGCCATTAAGCCCTTTTGCAGTTAAAATGCAAATAACTGCATGCAACTCACAAGTGGACACGTGTTTCACAGGTAGCTCCATGATTTCCGAGCCGGTACTGATGAAAAAAGAATTTTCGGCAGCTAAGACCGGTTCTGCTTTTATCGGTATATCCTAAACTAAAACTATGTTCGGTCCCAGCTCGCTAGATGGCGCTGGGGCAAAACGGCAGACTAGGGAAACTTACTTTTTGAACACCCCTCGTATTACCGTCCCAACCCTTATGTCTTTTTGACATAATCGAGTACGTGTTTTTATATTATCCCATCTATTTGAAATTGCCTGTTTAAATAATTCAAGGGGTATACTTGGAAACTTCGCAATAATACCAAATTTTTTTCTTTATTACAATAGGATGTTTTGTGTTCGTTATGTTCCAAATTTAGTCGTTGGATTCTTGTTTTTTAACAGGAGTTTGAAACAATTTGATTATTGGACGTTAAATATGATTTGTAATTCGAATTTTAATCTAATTTAAATTTCTAAAATTTTGATATAGCTGCCTTGGACCGAAGGCTATTTCTATAATGTTTTGTTTTTTAATGAAATAAGAGTTAAACATGGTTCTGACGTATTCCAAAAGGTTAAATTATGTTGTGATATCAATCAAAAATTAAGAGACAGTATTCTTCAAAAAAGGTTTTTGATTGAATGCAGAAGAAATGGTGTTTTACCTAAAAAAATATTTTTCTTGGATAACAAATTTCGAGATTTTTCTTATCATAGTAATTTTTGCAATAGAAAATTTAAAGCCATTTCAAACAATTTTTAATTCTCACTACTAAATTTATTTATCAAGCATGTTTGAAATCACGGTAAATTTTTAAATTCAAAATTTTCCAGAATTAGAAGTGAATTAGAAGTTTGTTTACAACAAGATGAAATTATTGATCCCTCAAAGCATCAGATTCTCCTCAATCAAATATTTTTTAGCAGTGATGTAAAACATGATAACGAATATCTAATTTGATTCATCAGCAAACTAATTTTCAAGAGAAACATTGAAATTTACATAGGATTTTTGTAGAAGGAGGTAAATATCCTTGGTTTGTGAATTTGACAGATATTCGAATCCCTGATTCAGTTACTGATATTCTCAAATTAGTTCAAGGTTTCAGTAACCGTATGATAAAAAGTAAGGCAAAACAAATTATGGAAATAGTAAAAGATGTTGAATCTAATAGACACAAAATTCCTATTTTGGTTCAGCAGAATTTCCGAAACAACGTGTTACACTTCTCAAAGAGATTTGTTAATAAAAATAGTTTGCATATCAGTAATATTGATCGAAAAATTTCTAAAGGCTTCATGATAATGAAGGAGTTTCTTAGAACTAACCCTGATATAGTTTGCTTGATAAAGGCAGTATTACTGTTTGCATGAAAAAATCGGATTACATTAGGGATATGGAGAATTTGCTTTCCGATCATGATAATTTTGAATTATCACATGAAAATCTGCTGAAAACATTAAAAAGAAACACTTTTAAGATGCTTGACAATTGGAGAAAGAAAGGACTTCTGGCAAAAGATATAAAGTGAACTGATATTAACACTGAAGACACAGGTCTTGCAAGATGTTATGATTTGAGAAAAATTCACAAAGATGACTATCCCTTAAGAATAGTTATTTGAATTTTAAATATTCCCACAACATTTTTAGAACAGAATTTCAATCTGATTCTCAAAGACTCTATCAAAACTTCTAAATATAAGGTAAAAAATAGCTGGGAATTTCAAGAAAGTATTATTCAAAAAACGTTTCCAGATGACCATGTAATGATTTCTTTGGATGTTATTGCAATTTTTCCGAGTATACCCCTTGAATTAGTTAAACAGGCAATTTTAAATAGATGGGATGATATAAAAACTCGTACTCGATTGTGTCCAAAATATTTTATAGAAGGGATATTTTTTATTATGGTGTCAACTTATTTTAAATTTAATGGATCTTTTTATAGGCAGAGGTCTGGTACTCCCGTAGGTTCAGTGATTCATTTCTCTGATTTTAGCAGAAACAGTGATGGAAGATTTGGAGGTTTTTGCAATTGGGAAATTAGATTTTGTTTTGCCTTTTTATTTTCGCTTTCTCGACGATACCTTATTATGTGTTCCTCTAGCAAAGTTGCAGATGGTCATTGATACTTTTAACAATTTTCATCCAAAACCTCAATTTACTCATTATATAAGAACAGAATAATAGAATCAGTTTTTTGGACATAGAAGTAGTTAAGGGTTGGGATGGTAATATTATTACTAATTGGTATAGAAAATGTACATATTCAGATAGGATTTTTAATTTCCTTTCTGCTCATCCCTTTCAAAACAAAATTGCAGTAATCAAAAACTTAGTTGACAGAACTCTAGGCTTGTCCCATTTTTCATTTCACACAAGAAATGTGAATATTGTTAGGAATATCCTTTTTCTGAATCATTATCCACAAAAGTTAATTGAAAAACATATTGCAGTTAGAGTTCAACAAATCAAAAACAGAGTAATAATTTGCTCGCAGATAATCAGAAAGAGATAAAGAAATATAGTTTGTTTAATACCTTTGTTCTTCCATTTTTTGGTCAAATTTCTAAAAATATTCAACTTATGTTAAAAAAGTTTAAAATTCATACTACTTTCCGTATACCGTTAAAAATGGATTCAATGATAAATTTTTGCAAAGATCCTTTGGATAATTTTGAAAAGGGTAGTGTTGTCTATAAGAAGCTGTTATAAGAGTGTTTCACCAGACATACAAAGGAATTTGTTGATGCTGATGTTGACCGATTTGGATGAGTTAAACAAAAGTTATGCTAATATGATTAATTACATTTAAAGAGGCTATCTCATGAATTCTGTTTTTCTTTTACTTTCTCTATTTCTGATGTAATTGTGACAGATATTTATATTGTGTTTACAACAGATTGGCCTACTAACCCTCATTCGATTCTCAGGTATCAGAGAGAGAGCACATGTTCGTGGGTGCTGTCAATTTCTACCTTTTAAATTTGTTTTGCTTTGATAAGGGTACTGTGCAAGTACCCAAACTTTGGTAATGCAATTTTATTTATTCTTATTTTGAATTTTATTTTACTGTAATTTGATGATAATAAAAAAAGAAAAAGACGAAGAAAAGGAAAAAGAAGGAAGGGAATGTGGCTCGCTGCCTTCTGATTTTTCTTTCCTCTTTTTTATTTGTGTCCTAATTTTTTTCAGATTACAATAGAATTTTTTGTATTTGTTTGTTCATTGTGGACTTTCTTAATCAAAAAGACCAATTTTCAGAAAAAATAGTTTTCATATAAAAAAGATTTTAGTTGACATTATCAGCAAAAAAATTAATTTCAATCATTAGGTTAATGCTTTACGAAAAAAGTTCAAGTTTTAACCCAGAAAGACAAATTTCAACAAAACAGTTAAATTTGCAACCAAAAACACTGCCTTTAAAAAAAATATTGAATTTTCAACTAAATAATAAAATTGATAACTAAAAGGATAATCTTCAGGAGTAAGTTTTTGCAAACTTGAAAAAATTACTTACATGAGTGAAGTACCCTTACCATCTCTCTGATGATAATGCAGATTCTTTTCAAAATTAATCTAAATCTGGTTAAAACTCAGACAAAAGGGAAAATTGTGTCAAAATAATCAATTTCAGGTGATTTATACATTTTTTAAAAATATTTTTGTAATAACTAAATTGGTTTATTTAACCTGCTTGTAGGGGTGCAACTTGCTGCTTCACCATCTGAGCTAATTTTTTTGTATTAGCCCACTGCTCTGGCAATTCTTGCAAAAGGACATTCACTTCTTCTGGAATATCTTGATCATAAAATTTTAAAAGTTCAATTGTCTCCTGGAGTGGTATGAACATCTCATCAGTAGTTGGTTGCCTTTCTTTCACTTTCATCAGGTAGCCCATCACGCTAACCAGACCTAGGTAGTCACCCGGTTGTATCTGCTGTAATAATCCTTCATCTGCTAATCTGAAATCAAAAATTGATGGGTTTTTGATAAACCAACAAAAAATTATCTGATGATTAACTTAAACAGACCGATTTTTAATTAAAAAACACTGGTAATCAACCATTGATGATTTAGTAACATCAAGAACTACCGGTGCTAATTTACCTTATGAAGTTCCCCAAGTCTGCCAAGCTATTAGTGACCCTTTCAACTAAATGCTTTTTAAACATACTCGACCACTTGCAAACTGTATTGAGCAAAGATTGCTTAAAAGGACGCAAATCCACCCTAAACCACCCACAAAAGACCTTCGCCGGTTCCATTTCCTCAATTTCAAGATAAAGCCCCTCATAAAGATCAATCTGCTCCCTAAAATTCTCCATCTTAGGTTGACACTTCTCAGGTGATTTTGGGTCTAAAGCTGCTATCATTTCCATCTCATCAAGTGTCAGTTGTCGTGAATACTCAAGAAATTGTTGCATCACTATCTCTCTATCCTCCAACCACAAATATGCATATCCTGAAATTAATCAATTCCAATTTGGGTAAGCATATTTGATAGGACTGGGTTAAATTTCTGTGAATAAGGAGGACGCATACCTTCAAAAACTCCACAAAACTCAGTAGCTTCCTCAATTGCTCTATTCATCCCAATTAGTATCTCCGCTTTCATAGCCTTAATATCCTCATCCTCTTCCAATTCAGCAGCATAACCTTTGCTATCGTTAAGCCTTGGGACAAGAGCAGCCATTCCAATAATATCAGTCAATAACCCAGAAACTAGTTGATCCAATCCATCAGGATCATCCTGTTCCAGGGATGGCACATAGTAAAGATCAGGTTCTCGAAGTTCCAAGCGAGCCTCCAGCAATGGTTCCTTTTGACCCACTGGATCCATGTTTTCCACCAGATAACTTAGACTGCAACCTACAGTTCTTCTGAGAGACTCTATCACCATCTCGTCAACGAACTGGACATACTCTTTCCAAGCTTCGTTTTCTCTATCAGTAATCTCGAAGTAATCTTGGTTCTCAGACAAAATTGAGTGAATCTGTTCAGCTGCTTTCTTTATTTCTTTGTATCGTTTCGAGACTTTTTCTGTTCTTTCATCAAGAGACAGAAGCGAGTCCTTCCGACGATCTTTCCTTTCAATTAGAGGGGTCTTCATCCAGGGCTCGAATATCGCTTTGATCTTTTCTACATTAATCTGACTTGATTTTACTCGCCTCCAGACACTGTCCACCAGGGAGCCTAATTCCGTTATATAATCACTGAGGCCTTCTGATTTCCAGCATAATTCATTTTCACCTCTTGATATGAGGGAATCTACTTTCGCGACCTCGAGCTCGATGAGTTTGAACTCAACTCTGCGGGATGTCTTGCGAATGTTGTTGTAGGAAGTGACTGTGCTTCCTAATAAGATACGGTAGTTTCTGAAAGTTTCTTCTGTTTCTGCTACCTGAAATTGATTTGAATTTCTTGACTTGACTGACAAGAGGAAGCTACCCTTTGGAATTTCGTTTGGACTTATACTTGTGGCATTAAAAGATCATTATAAAACTTTTAGTGCACTAAAATAATAAAAAATGTGCTTCTAAGTCATTCGCGAGAAAAAATTTATCAGGCGGTAGCGTTCGGGATTTTTTATCGAACAGGCTGGGCTCGATTCTCGCTGCCTGCATTTTTCTTCCCATTTTTTTTCATTTGAATTTCTATATTGCAATTTTCCATTCCATGTTTATCACTTTTACTAACAGTTATATATTTTTCATAAAGTCGTAGGTTAGCGATGACAACATAATATTTCTAAGACAAGGAATGTTTTTGAAAAAATTTTATTTTATGTTGGTGGAAAAATGGTAATATTCCTATATTGGACTACACATCTCAGTGGTTCGGAAAATTAATTTTTATTCTAACTTAAAAGTGCTTTTTCGTATTTATCTAGTTCCCAATCCCACTTCTGAAAGATTTACAGTTTTTCAGGGTCAACAGAAAACTTTCTAGGAAGTGTAGAATTTTCAAATAAAAAAGACCAATTTTCAACTAAATAATTAAATCTTCAACAACAACAAAATATATTTTCAAACAAATACTTAAATTTTCAACAAAAAATAGAATAGTTAAATTTGCGGGTAAAACATTTAATTTTTAATTAGAAGAGAAAAAGAATTTTCAACACAATAATTAAACTAACAACCAAATAGATGAATCTTAAACTAAAATTATGAGCTTCCGACTAGAATAGTTAAATTATGAGTTCAAAAATTAATTTTTATTACAACAAAAAAACTAATTTTCATCCAAATTGTTAAATTTTTTACCCAAAAGATTAATTTTTAAATAAAAGGATGAACCGTCTACCAAAAGAAGATATTTTTATAAGAAGAATTTAACTAACCACCATATGATGGGATTTTCCACAAAATAGATGAATTTTCGACAGCACAAAAATAATTTTTAAAACAAATAATTAAGTTTTAAACAAATAACGGAAAAGTTAAATCTTACAGGTGAAACATTAAATTTTCAAATTAAAAAACGAATTTTCAAAACAATAGTTAAACTATCAACCAAAGGATTTAATTTTTAAATGAAATTATAGAGTGCCAAACTAGAATCTTTAAATTACCGGTTGAAAAATGAATTGTCAAAAAAAACGAATTTTTAACAAAATAATATAATTTTTTACCAAAGAGAATAATTTTTCAATGAAATGATGAACCGTCTTCTAAATGAATATATTTTTAACAGGATAGTTTAACTATCAACCATATAGTACAATTTTCAACAAGAAAGATGAATTTTCAATCAAAAAATTAATACATTTTTAAACAAATACCTCAATTTCAAACGAAAAATAAAGTTTTTATATTTTGTATATAAAACATTTAATTTTTTTAAACGAATTTTCATCAAAGTATTTAAATTTTTTACCAAAGAGATCAATTTTGTAATGAAATAAAGAACCGTCGACCAAAAGAATACATTTTTGACCGGAGAGTTTAACTATCGACCATTTATTACAATTTGCAACAAAAGAGATGAATTTTCAACCAAAAAATTAATAAATTGTTAAACAAATACCTACATTTTCGAAAAAAAATTAAATAGTTGATTTTTGTTGGTAAAATATTTCATTTTTAATTTTTAAAAAAGTTCTTTCAACATAATAGTTAAAATATAAACCGAAGAGAGGAATTTTTAAGTGAAATGATGAGTGCCAAACT
Organism: Belonocnema kinseyi; assembly: GCF_010883055.1. NCBI lineage: Eukaryota > Metazoa > Arthropoda > Insecta > Hymenoptera > Cynipidae > Belonocnema > Belonocnema kinseyi. The sequence continues at coordinate 25,110,587 of NC_046660.1, forward strand.
AGAATATTTAAATTATCGGTTCAGAAATTAATTGTAAAGAAAGAATACATTTTTTACGGGAGAATTTAACTCTCAACCATATAGTAAAATTTTCAACAAAAGAGATGCATTTTCAACTAAAAAGATCAATTTTCTACCAAAAATGACAAATTTTTAAAAATAGTTGAATGTTAAACCACAGGATATCAGTTTTCAACAAAAAACATAATAGATACATTTTTAGCTCGAAAACTGAGTTTTACCAAACAAAAATCAATTTTTAAAAACAGAGTTAAATTTTTGTCTATAAATTATACGTTTTTTACCATATTGTTGGATTTCCAACTAAAAAAATCGTTCAATCTTCAACCATAATTAAATTGTTTAATTTATAGTTGAACAAAGAATTCTCAGTGAAAGAAAAAAGAATTATCAACAAAAGAATTGAATTTTCAGGCTGAAAAGGCAAATTTTTTGCATTTTCAAATAGAAAGAATTCTACAAAAAAAAATTGTTTACTATAATAAATAATCTTTAACTGGAATAGTTCAATTTTTAGTTAGAAAAATTACTTTCCTACCAAAAATGTGAAATTTAACAAAATAGTTCAATTTTCAACAAAAATTATGAACCTTTAATGAAAAAAAAGTTAATTTTGAACAAATGCGATGAATTCAGTATTTGAATTTTTAACCAAAAAATATAAATTTTTAACAGGAAATATTTCAATTTTATATAAAGAACAGTTGAATTTAAATCAAATGGACGAATTTTCAACGAAACAAAAAAAATGTTCGTGAAAGGAATTGAATTTTCAACCATGAAAGATTGCAATAGTTCAATTTTCAATTTAATAAATTATTTTTCTACCGAAAATGTAAATTTTCAACAAAATAGTTTAATTTTTAACAAACATTACGAAGCTTTAATGAAAAAAATAATATTGAACAAGTGAGTTGAATTCAGAATTTGAATTTTTAATGAAAAAGTATAAATTCTCAACAAGAAATATTTTAATTTTAAATAAAAAATAGTTGACTTCAAACCAAAAGGACGAATTTTCCACAAAAGATTTAAATTTCTAATTAAAATATATAAATCTTCTAATTAAAATGGAATAATTAAATTTTCAGGTCAAAAAATCAATTTCCAAAAAAAAGGCGAATTTTCAAGAAAATACTTTAGTTTTCAACTAAAAGGATAAATTTTTAACAAAAAGGGTAATTCTTAACCAAATCGTTATATTTTAAACCCAAAAGATGAATTTTCAACTAAAAAAAATGCTTTTAAACGAGACTTTTGAACTTTCAGCAATAAATGAAATTTTTTTACAAGAAAAGAATTTTTCAACCAAGAAGATAATTTTTGTACCCTAAAAATAAATTTTAAACAAAATATTTAAATATTTATCCTAAAGGACGAATCTTCCATTCCAGAAATTAATGTGTTTTCTTTCTAAAAATGTGTCGATGCATTTACCTAGTTTTCACTCCCACTTCTAAAAGATTTACAACTTCCTAGGAGCAAAAAGGGAAATTTGAGAAAATTTTAAAATTCAGCACAAAGAAAAAGAAACAACTTTTGGAGGTAAAACTTATAATAATTTCTAGAATGATAGAAATTTATATTTTCCTACCACAGACAATTACAGGGCATTGATATTTTTTCGCAATTTTTTCCCATTATACCAAATACTAATCTATCATTCTGATGTTCAATTTTTCGATGGAATAAAAAAAAATAAATGTGTATAAAATTGTTGCATAATAATATTTTGATCTAGTTAGTATTTCAAATTGATCACCTGGAATTTATTGTGATAGCATACCTCTAAGGCTACTTTAGGGATTTCCATATGAGACATCAGCTTTAAATAATTTACTTCCTTCAAAATTGCAAGTAAATCAGGATCGAAATTCAGATTCAGAACAGAAACTTGATCTCTTGACAGCAAAGAACGACTTAAACCCTTGTCAACAAGTTTTGGAACAATTTTAGTCCAATCACCAAAAAGTGACTCCTCCTTGTCACTTAGTAATTTTCTAAGCCTCTCATATCGTGCAATTATGTTTTTTCCATCTTCACTTTCTACAATTCTGTAAAATATATTTGTAGTTCTTTAAATGAACCGGAAATGGTTGTTTTTAGAAGACTCACGGATGTTGGAGAGATTTGAAAGCTTGGACAGGGTGATCGATTCGCTGCCTCAGCATGCTCGTAAATTGTAAAGCAGCAGCCAACGGGGGAAGGTTACTCATGGCTCCTCGAGATCCCAGATTAAACAGGACCTCGGCCATGGTCAGCTCGTTCCTTAACAGTTCCAGGATACGAGAATAGCGATTCGTGAACTGCTTACAAATTACTGGACGTTCTAAAACTGTTCCAGCAATGTTGATCAACTGTAATAAAAAAATAAAATAGAAAAAAATAGTAATTGGAGTAGATTGCTCCCAAATCTTCCCTTATTAAACTCCACTCTCTTGAAACTTATTTATCTACTTTTCATTTCCTTATTTTTGTATCCATGCTGCCCCTCCCTACCCACAACTTTCTTTCATCCTGAAACTTTACATTGTACTTTTCTTTGCTACTTTCCCTTCCATAGTATTGCTACTCCCCCTTCCCGTACGTACTCCTTTTCCTTGCTCTTTATTCTCACATTTGAGGTTTTCATACTTCTCCCATCGCTTGCTTACATCTCCAGCTACTTCCCCTCTAAATGCGCTCACTCCATTCTGACACTTCTTTTACTCTACAACGTCTCCTATTTTACTTGTCCAACCTCATTTCACTTTCAAATTGTACCCCTCTTATAACTCCCCGTTCTCCCCACAATCTCTTTTCCCACATAATTATCCCTCCTCCTCATGTATACTACTTCTCTTCTACCACTCATTTGACCCTTTTTCTGATTTACCTACTCTCCTTCTCTACTTTCTAATACATCGGTTCATTGCTTCTCACTTACAATATTACTCTTCTTCTCCTGTACTTTTGCACTCCATACTTTACCTTTTAATTTCTTACCTTTTCCGCCACTTTTCCCTCATAACTCCTCCATCACCCCACGTAATCTTTTTTATTCTCCTATAACACTCTACTGTCCCTACCCACGCTTCAATACTCCTCTCTTACACTTTTCCTCTACTTCTCTGCCTGCCCCTACTATCATTTTCATACTTCTACTCTACTTCATACTTTCTACTGTATCACATTTGTCCCTTCCTCTACTTCTTCTTACCTTCCACATTCTTCCTTTTCTCATAACTGTACCTTATGCTCACCTGCACTACATTTTTTTATCTACAGCCCCTAATTTACGTCCCTTATTAAACTTACTCCCCCTTTCCTACTTTTCATCAATATACCCTTTTCATGCTTCACCTTTGACTTTTCTACTTCCTGAGCTACGTTCCCTTCCTAAGCACTTATTAGGTGCTCCTGACCCTCCTCTCACCACTTATATTCCTGTGCGCAATCCTTCACTCTCCCTGTCTACCCTTTAGTACTACTCACCCTCTCTTATGATTTTTATCATCACTTTTGCCATTCCCACACTTCACCCTTCACTTTCCTACTTACCCATACACTTTTCCCTTCTAAGCTCCGCCTAGTCTCTCTCTTATAACTTCAATTCCTCTACACTAAAGCTTACTCCCCCTACCCATTTTATTCTTATTAAATTTCCGCTCTCCTCACTTATGTATTCCACCCCACTTCTCCACTTAAGACTTCCCTTTATTTCATCTTCGTTACCGTCTTACACTTCTTTTTACCAATTTCTGCTTGCCAGATTTCTTCTACCACTTTTCGTACATGCCCCACAATTTTCCTTGGATAACCCTCTCTCCGACCAGCTCCTATTACTTCTATTCTCCTACACTGTTCCTACCCCTTTTAACTATTCTTTACTACACCCCCTCCTTTCTTATACTTTCCCACAACTTCCCTACTTGCCCCTACTATTTTTTACATACTTTCCCTCTGCTTACTTTCACATTTCGCCCATCCTCTCCTTTTTCCTCTCACAAACCACCATTCTACTTCCTCTGTTCTCCCTCATTTCCCTCATTTCGGTACTTCCAGTTCCATGTGAGATGTACAACAAACGGAGACCCGGCCGAGAATATAAAGGTTTCCTCGGTAAAAGTATCAGATAGGGATTCCTTCCGAACCAATTCGATGTCATGCGAATAATTTCGGAATATGAATCCGAACCAATTCTAGCTAAATCGAATCAACCCGGAACTCAAATTCGTTAAAAATTAATCCGACAATATCTGAATGAATTCAAATTAAATTTGTAATCCGAATGAATTCAAACTCGGATTAACCTAAAAAGATATTTAGTCCGAATGAATCAAATTCAATCTGAACTCGGATTTATTTAGATTCATTCATCTGGATTGAAAATTAAATGTTTATCAAACCAAGTTCGGATGGATTCAGATTGAACCGGATTGATTCGGATTAATTTTTTACCGATTCGGATAATGGATAGTTACTAAAATATCACTGGTACCGACAGTAAGATTTGCGGGAAAATTTTAAATGATTCAGGTGTTATTTCAAAAGATAAAGTATTAATTTTAGAGAATCCAAAATATGTCAATGTTTGGATATTTACAAAAAAATAAGAGGCTTTGTTCGAAAATTGCAAATAATTTTTTATTCATGCTAAATTGCAGAAATTTATAACAAAATTTAAATAAGATTAAGAGATATTTAAAAGTTTTAAAAATATGCAGAAATAATTTTAAATTGAAAGATTTATCAGATTCTTAAGAATTTGTATAACTTTCAATACAAAAAATTTCCTGTATCTCCTGAACAAATTTCAAATTTTTTTTTTTGAAACATTATTTTTTTTAAACTTTAAAGAATTTAAGAAGATTTCCAAAATTGTTTTAAAAAAAGTCTGGAAGATTTTGAGGCAATTTTAGGAGTAATTCGAGTCAGCTTTCAAGATATTTAGGAATCTGAGAAATTTTGAAGAGGTTAAAAATATTTGAAAAATTTAAAAGGCTTTTAAAAATCTATCCAATTTAAAAAAAAAAATTTGCAAACATCTCTGAGTCCAAAATGTCTTTAAACTGACACAAGTTTTTCAAAAACTTCGTAACCTCCTGTAAAGTAAAAAAACTTGCTTAGAAACTTTAAAGATGCTTTATCGACACACCTGGAATCCTCAAAAATGTATTTAAATTTAAAAAAAAACACAAAAAAATTATATTTATGTAACCACAAAATAAATAAACAAACTTAAAATATATATATATATATATAAATTTATATTTTGTATTAGAAATTTACTTTGTCCTCAAATATAATTTGAATAAAATAGTTTTTTCTTAAATAACTAGAAAATTTTTTTTTTTAATTAAAATATTTAATGGAAAATGAACTTTTTGGTGAAAAATTCATATTTTCGGGTTTAAAACTTTAACTGCTTTGTAGAAAATTAGCATTATTTGGAAAATATTTAATCTTTTTTGGTTAAAAATACAACTTTTTAAAAATTAAGCTTTATTAATTTAAAAAATTCAACTACTTTAAGGAAAATTAATCTTTTTGCATGAATTCAACGATTTTTTATTAGAAATTCAAATCTTTCTTTAATTAAATTTTAAATATTACAGTTTTCGTTTAGAATTCTTGCACTTGATTGAAAATGCAACAATTTTATTTAAAAAAAGTTAATTATCTAATTTTTTTATTATTAATTCATCCATTTGAGTGGAAATTCCACTTTTTGATTGAAAGTTAAATTTTTTGCTGAAAACTCATGTTTTCGGTTTGAAGAAATCAACTCTTTTCCAGAAAATTCGTCTCTTTTAGAAAATATATCACCTTTTTGGTTTGAAAAAATCATTTTAAAATAAATCTTTTTTGTGAAGTCTTTTTAAATTAAAAATTTAACTATTTGTTAAAAAATGGTCTTCTTCATTAAAATTTTGATTGGACATATCTGAAATCTTTAAAAATCTTTTTAAATTTTTACAAGAATCCTATGATAATTATTTTTAAACAACTTTTTGAAAAAGTAGACGAATAAGCCTAAAAAATAACTGCTTATCTTAAATTAATGATACTACTTATTTAAAAATATGGGTAACACAATAAAAAATTATTTTTATAAATTACCTTGAAGGCACTTTCTAAATTGTGACAGTCGTCAAACGCTTGACAAAGAATAGATGCCAATTTGCTATCCAAATCAGCAATCGAATCACTAAATTTTTCGCAGTCCACCGCAAAAGATTCATCATCCGGTTCCAGGACATCAGTAGACCTTGTCGTAAAAGAACTGAAAATTTGCTGAAATTCTTTAAAAACACCAACAATCCTTGCACTGAGTGATCTGCCCGAAATTCCACCAACTTCTATTTTTTCCAATTTCGAAAATTCTAAAACTGTATCAAAAAGCCACTCTATATTCGCTAATCGCTTCAGAAAAGCATCCAAACGTTTAAAAACTGCTTTTGGATCAAAAGTCCAAGGAGGTGCTTCCGGTTTCATGCCAGGTGTTTGTTTGCGAAATTCAAACTGCCTTTTGAATTCTTCTAAAACATCTGCAGACAACAAATCGAGTCAAAACAATTTTTTTATTTAAAATATATTTGAAAACAATTTTTGGAATTACCTCGACAGACTTGAACCCTTTGCAGAGCCTCATCAACATCACTCTGAAAAATTAATGTTGGATCGAGAAACTTCCGAGCTTCCTGAATCAACAGATTGCAAATTTGCCTCATCAGAATAATTAGTTTCGTAGAATTTTGGTAATATTTTGTTTTTGCCCAGGCTAGTCCCACAACATGTATAATAATTCCCATTAAGGGTTTTGCTTCAGAAAAATCTGATTCTTCGATTGTCTTAAAAAATTTTCCCAACGGGGACAAGTAGAGAGCTAACTCTTTAGCTTCTGCCAAAGATGCTACCACGTTTCCAAAAAGGGTTCGAAAGCAAGGGAAATAGGCGCTTTCGGTTTTTTCCAAAATAATTGCCATTTTTTTCACTCGCTCCTCTCGCAATTGGTCAAAAATATATCTGCGAGTTTAACGAATAATGCATTATTAAATAATAATTATTTAAGTTTTTATTCATTTGTGTCATTGCTATTCCTAGCATACACTGGAACTTGGATTTATTACTGATTTCGGGCATGGCTTGCAGTGACCTTCAAACTATATCCAGAATATCCGAATGTAAACAGACAGGGCCTTAAAAATAATTTCTGTTGTATTTGGACGCATGGCGCAATCTGATGCAACTTATTCGCTGAGTGCGGCCCTCATTCAGCTTATCCCATTAAATTCAAGTTCCAGTGTATTTTTAATTCGATACCTTTTATACAAAAAAAAAATCTAAATCAATTCTAAATACGCTATTTGATTATAATTGTGCTGAATGATAACGCGATTGGGAGGTCTGAAGCGATTTTTTTTACTCTACTTGCATCAAAAATGTACCGCATTAGCCCCCTGGGTACCCGAATTTCCAAAAAAGGGTTAAATTCAAAGAAAGTCTTAAGAATCCTTAAACTCAAAAAAAATCTTCTAAATTCCGTTACATTCCTTTTCATTTTTACCATTTTTATTCTCTTAAATTCCTTATTATTTCCTTGAAGTCTTTTGAATTCTCTTAAATTTATGTCATTTTTTTAAATTCTTAAAAAATACAGTTATAAACCTGTTTCTAATTTCATTGTTTTCTTTTTAGTTCAATTTGTTTCTTCTGAATCCTTGTCAATCCTTCGTGATTATCTTACGTTTTTTTGAAAAAAATGCATAAATTCAAATTTACATTAAAGGAATTTTTTAATCTTAAAGATTAGAGTATTGCCTGCTTGCCCTTAAAATTAAATTAAATTAAAAAATTATAAAAGTGCCTTTGCACTTTTATAATTTTCAAATTCCTTTGAATTCCTCTGAATTTTCTTGAGTTATTTCTTATATGTTTGAATGTTTAGTATTCTTTCAAATTATTAAATTCAGTTTTTACGCCTGTTTTCAAAGGTTTTTTTTTTAATTCACTTTCGTTCTTCTAAATTATGGTCAATTCTTTTTAATATTTTTAATTCTTTCAAACTAATTGCATAACTTTAATCGTATTAAACTATTTTTTTAAAATTCTTTTTATTAAATTAACGCCTGTTCATACAATTCTTTTGAATTTACATGAATTATGATAAAATCTTCTAAATTCTTTAATATCCTTATTTCTTTGAGCTCATTTGAATTTATCTGTATATTTTTTTAAATTCTGAAAATCTTTCTTAAAAATTTGAAATTTTCTGATCTAACTTGACTTTTGTAGAAATATGTGTTCTTTCAAGTAATTTTTCGAGTTCCCTTGAATTCTTTTGTATTTTTAAAAATTAAATCTTTTTAATTAACTTGAAATCTCTTGGAATTTAAAATTCCTATACATTCCTCATATTTTTTTAATTCCCTTCAACCCATTTAAATTATTGACAATTATTCTAAATTATTTTTCATGCTTTAAAAAATTCTATAAATTCCGTTGTATTCAAGTACATTTTTTAATTATAATTTTTAAAGTAACGCCTATAAACGAAATTCTTTTTAATTCACATGAAATCTAGTCTTCTGAACTAACCTAAATCTTACAGAATCCTTTTACGTTTTTCGATTTTTTTTTCTCTGAAATACTTCGAATTCCCTAAAAGTCGTTCCCATTTTTAATTATTAAATCTTTTTGATTAACTTGAAATATTTTGAATTCACTTTAATTCTTTAAAACTCTTTAAATTTGATCTTTTAATTTCTCCTGAATTCTTGTTAATTCTTTTTAATATTTGTCATCCTTTTGAATAAATTCAGTTTTATTCAAGATAAATATTTTTGAAATCTTTTTGATGCGTTCACTTTCGTTCATTTTATGATTTCCTTAGAATTTTCTTAAATTTGTTTTGTGAACAAATTGCATACATTCAGTTGTTTCTATTGAATTCTTGAATTTTTAATACTAAGGTAACGCCGATACCTGAAATTCTATTTGAATTATTTTGAATTCGTTTGGAATATTTTATTCTTTAAATTTTACTTATTCTCTTAAATTCTTAGAATTCCCTTGTAGCCTCTTGCCTTTTTAAAAATAGAATCTTTTTGACCAAATTGAAATCCGTTGAATTCACTTTAATTCTCTTAAATTACTTTAAAGTTTTAATTTACCCTGATTTCTTTCAAATTATTGTCAATTCTATTAAATATTTTTAAACTTTTTTAACAAATTACATTAATAAATATAATAAATTCATTATTAAATACTTTTAGGATTCAATTTAATTATATTGAATTCTTCTGTATCCCTCAAAATAAAATCTATTTAATCGACTTGAAAGATCCTAGATTCACTTGAATTCTTTCAAATTATTTTGCATTAAAATTTTCTTTTAATTGTTTTTAATTATTCCTGCTCTTGCTTATTCTTCTGAATAAATCTAATAAGTAGCGCTAGTCCATAAAATTATTTCTCAATTTTATTCAAATCACTTGAACTCTTTTGATTGTTTTACATGTACTCATATTTTTTTGTGAATTCCTTTGAATTCTCTTGAATTCTTATTTATTTTTAGACATTGCTTTTTATTCTTTAAGATTATGTGCTCATTATTTTTAATCATTTTTCATCCTTTTGGCATATGAAATGGGTTTACTGCTTATTTTGAAATCGCTTAAATGCTTTTGAAAGCTTTTGCATTTTGAAATTTTTATTTATTATTAAAATATTTTAATTATTTTCAATTCCTTTGCATGCTTTTGTATTCTTCTACATTCTTGTAAATTCTTCTAAAATTAATTTTTATATTTTGGAATAAATTATATACATTTATTTGCATTCAAGTAATGTTTTGAAGTCTAAATATGAAATTAACTTCAAATAATTAAATTTCTTTAAATTCTTAGGTATTTGTTTGAAACTATCTGAATTCACTGGAATTCTAGTGAAATATTTTTCATTCTTAAAAAAATTGCAATGAATTTGTAATTTTCTAAATGAAATTGAATTTTGCTTATGTTCTATTCGTTTATTTTTCTTGTCATTTTTCTGGAATTTTATTAAATTATTTTCAATTCTTTTGAATCATATTCCATTCTTTTTAATAATTCATCACTTGAAATAAATTGCATGAATTCAACTGTCTTAAAATTAATTCTTGAATTTCTGAGAATTAAAGTAATGCCTTCAAAAAATCACTTGCTAATTATATTCTTCATTTATTGCAGTAAATCCCTTTGAATTGCTTTAAATTTATTTGAATTCTTTTAAAAATGTTTAATTCTATTTTTTGTTCTATTAAATGCTTTTAATAACCTTGAATTCTTTTCCATTAAAAAAAGCGTCTTTTATCAATTTGAAATCTTCCAAGCCCACATGAATTCACTTAATTAATTTTATATTCTTGAACTTTTTTTAATTCTCTTGAGGTATTTTGAATCATCGTAAATTCTTCTCAATACTGAAAACTTTGTTGTTTCTGATTTTTTATTTATTCTCTAAAATTATTTGATTTCTACGAATTCTTTTTCATTTTTAAAAATTTATGGTCGATTCTTTCTAATCATTTTTAATCATTTTGAATCAGTTGCATGAATGCAATCGTATTCAAGTGAAATCTTGAATTCTAATGTTTTAAGTAACGTTTGCCCATGATATTCTTTCTGAATTCTAAAGAATTCTTCTAAATTTTTTTGAAATCGTTTTCATTATTTATTTTTCCTCTGAAATACTTTAGAGAACCTTCAATTCTACTGAATTCTTATAAATAAAATCTTTTTAATGAACTTAAATTTAATCGAATTATATTATATTCTTAAATTTGTTTAATTCTCTTCAATTTTTTCAAATTATTATCAATTATTCTTATGTATTGTTCGTCATTTTAAATGAATTGAAATTAATTTAGTTGTATTCAAGTGAATTCTTTAATTACAACCATTAATGTAACAAGTGCAAATGAAATATCTTGGAATCCTATTCAATTCACTTTAATTTCTTCGAATTTTGTTTAATCCTTATTTTTTATTCACTATCTGAAATGGTTTGAATTCCCTTTCATTTTTTTGTATTTTAAAAAATAAAACCTTTTTTATCAACTTGACGTGCGTACTTCGTATTTACTTGCATTTTTAAAAATTGTGTACACTCTTTAAATGATATAATTCACTCGATTCGAACTGAATTGTTCTCAATTCTTCTGAATAATTTTTTATCTTTTTGAATATGTTGCAATTATGCAGTTGTATTTAAGTGAATTCTTCGGGAAAGTTTTGCATGCTTTAATTTTTTTTTATGTTTTGAATGCCGTTACATCATTTTTCATTCACTGAAATAAAATGTCTTTAATTAACTAGAAATATTCTGAATGTTTTAAACTCAAATCCAAAGATTAACAGACGATATATTCTGATCGGAATAAGAATTTTCCCTTCGCGCAAGATCTTGTGCGTACAATCTCGTGCGCAAGATCTTGGGCGTACAATCTAGTGCGCAAAATCTTGGGCGTACATTCTCGTGCGCAAAATCTTGGGCGTGCAATCTCGTGCGCAAAATCTTGTGCGTACAATGGCGTGCGCAAAATCTCGTGCGTAGGATCTCTCGAAAAATGAAAAAACCCAAATTTGGTTGTGAAAAACTGCGCGACTGTAGTGGTCTCGTGAATAATTTCTCGTTCAAACCTTAAGTTAGCTAATCTTTTGGTCCAAAATTCTATTTCAACATCAGGAGTAGGATTCTGTCCATTTTCGAAAGCAAAACTGGACTCGTGAGTGACGACATCATTGACCAAATAAGCCCATTTAATGACGACGCCCTCTATTGAACTTTTGAGATGAAGGTCGACCGCCTGTGGTCCTTCGGTTGTTACCAATCTTTCTACTTCTGACACCTTCTCGAGACCCGCTGGCATCGGGAGCACGGTTCTTCCGTTCACCTGACCCTTCACCTGGTAATAAAATCGGATCGTTTCTTTTCAATGTTTTTATTTTAAGGCAGATCGTAAATTTCCGAAATTTTATTTATATTTTAGAATTCGTTGAGAAAGAGAAAAATGATTTACCTGATAGAGCGTTCCTCTCAAGGAATAAACGTGACTGTTGATGTCTTCAACGGCCACTTCCGGCAGGTCTTTGTGGTTTTCCTGTTTGCTCAGAAGTGGTGAGAAAATATTGTCCACAAGAGTGGCGAGCTCGTCGACCACTCGGTGAGACAAGTCACCGGTGATGAGCATTGAAGAACAGCCATTTTTGTCGTTTGGTACTGCACATAGCCTTACTTTTATTGTGTAAATGCCTTCCAATTTGGAGGATGACATTTCAAAAAAAAAAAAGAAAGTTAGGAAGCTTTTATTCTATCTAAAAAAATGGGATGAAATAATTTTCCCAAATTTCCAAAATCCCGAATTTGGAAAAGTACCGTAAAAATAATTGTCAACACAGAAGTTTCCCGAAAAATCAAAATTCCAGGAAGAAAATAAAACTAACGAAAATGGTTGTTCCCAAAATTTCAGAACTTGAAAGTTCAAATTCCCGAAAATAATAATCTGACGTAAAAAAATATTTGATAGTTTTTTGTTTGTTAGAATAATCTTTTATTTTATATAGGGTATTCATTCTCAAGTATACCACTAAATCGTTTTGGGGGGGGGGGGGATTTTAATCATCGGAAATGTACTAATTATCGAAATTTTGGAAATTTATAATTGTCAGGAATTTGATACTTTTGTGACTTTGAAATTTCGAAAAATTATATCATCATAAACTAATTATACTTTTTTTCAAAAAGTTTGGTAGTCATTGCGATAATATGAATAAATGGCTGTTTTCAGATTGTTGATTCCAATTTTTTTCATTTTGTAAATCGCAATTGCCAAATCAAGCATTTTTATGCTGAATTTTTTTTCTAAGACAAAATTTAAATTACAAATTTTTTTTTTTGTTTTAATTTACGAAATCAATATTTTTAAATAAGCAATTTTATTTAAACACAAAATTTATTTTTTCATTTTTCTAAAAATTATTGTCAAAGAACAACATTTTGATTAATGAAATGATTTTATAGTCTTTAGAAATAATTTTATTCGTAACATTTTGTTACTGCATTAAAATTCATTCACTTTTTCACTTTCTCAAATAAATGATTAAACAAAAAATTATTGTTACTGACAATAAAATTTCTGGGGAATTTTCAAATTTTTTAGTTTTATTTTAAGAAAAAATACTTTACAATTTTTAAGAGTAGAAAATACGTGGAAAGGTAATCTTGAAAATTTTAAAACAATTTTTTTTATTTTGCAAGATTTTGAAGAAATTAAAATTATTTTAAAAGGTATTTCGGAGTTTTAGACGTATTAAAAATGTGTTAAAATAATGTAAATCTTAAGAGTGTTTCAAAAAATTTCAAACAATATGTAGAAGATTTGAAAGCAACATTTTTTCAATTTCACATGACTACAAAATTATAGAAAAAGTTCGTGCATTAACAAAAATATTCAGAAGAAATAAAAATATTCAAAGATAATTTAAAACTTAGAAAGACTTTTAAAAATCTGTAGGATAATTTTTATTTTTAATGAAAATTTAAAATAAATTTCATTTTTAAAAATTAATAATAAGAAAATATTTAGCAAAACTTCAAAACATTTCTAAACAAAATTATTGGGTTGTAAAAATTTTGAAAATTTCAAAGAGAATAAAAAAACGTACGTAAGAGATATTTATAAATATTGACAATATTCAAAAATAATGCAAAAAAACGCACAATGATTTTTAGTATTTTTGATTTATTTTTTTATTTTTTATAGTTTTCGTTTGTTCAAACAATTTTTTTAGTAAATAGTGAAAAGTTATTATTTTTCGGGATAAGTAATGCAGTTGATGAATGTCAATTTGTCAATTGCTTTTGAACAATCTTATTTATTTAAATCATTTTTTTATCAATCTGTAGAAATAAATATCCGAAACGCAACAGACAGAAAATGTTTAATCGGTAAAAAATATTACTCTACTAGGGAATTGGGTGGGTAAAAATTAAAAGTTAGGAGAAAATTATTCCTTTAAAATTCCTTATGTAAAATGATTTCCTTGATTTTGCATTTAATTCTAAATTAATGAATTAAATTATGTTAAAAATATATTCTTATAAATGATTCTGGAATTGTAAGCCTCTCTGTTTTTTTTTTTCTTCTAATTTTGACACTGATCTCTTTTAAAGATACAGTGAAATCTCGCCTATTTGAACGCCTTGAAACGTACACGATCAATAATTTGAAGAAATGTGTGGCCCCTACCTCTACCGCTAACTTGAAGTTATTTTTTGCACGCGACGCTCAGTGGCTGCTTCGACCTTGTATCGATGCGCAAGCTGTGAGTAACTTTTTCGCCTGCGCATGTGTTGAAAAGCGCGGTTCTTTTTGAAATATATGAAGACAAGGAATAATAATATAGACTTACTAAAATGCTAAAAAAATAAAATACTCAAATAAAAACAACGAGGACTTCCTGCTCTAAAGGGCCGATTTTTAATTGGTCAGAACTGAAGCGAAGACGAGCGAATGAGGACCATAGTGGGACGTGAAAGAACTGCACTACTTCAAATAACCGTGTATGGAATATTTCAAATAAGCGAAGTTTCAAATAGGCAAGATTTCAAGTAGGCGAGGTTTAACTGGATTTATAATCAGAAATTCTCCAACTTATTTAATTGTAAGTATTTATAGTTTAAAATAATAAAATTTTGAACAAATGTTGGAAGTAGGTATATATGAAGACTAGTAGTAGTAATTTTTTAATTAATTTTTTTTGTAATTTAAGTTTATCGATTTACAATTAAAAACTCTTCGTTTTTGAAGATATTTGAAACAAATTTTTTTAAGTTTAGATGATTTTGAAGATCCACAGTCGAGAGTTTTTAGTTCTATATCTTCCAAATTTAAGAAATTTTAAATTCAACTAATCAAAATTACACAATATTCGATTGGAAATTAAAAAATTAAACACTTCAATTTTAATGATTCAAGGTCAAAATTTGTAGGATGAAACAAAGTTAGAATTGAAAATTCTTGAGCTTGAAAAATATGGAATTGAAAATTATTTAATTTTCAATATTTATATTTTGAAGGTATATAGTTATGGACTTTTTAAAAAGTACATTTTGAAAGATTTAAAATAATAAATTCTTTCAATTTAACGATTTTTAATTAGAAATTTTTCCATTATTACAATTAACGATTTTCAATTTAAAAATTTTTGATTTTAAAAATTTACGATAAGAGATTTATTAATTCCGAATGTTTATAATTTAAAATTGTATAATTTTAGAAGTTCTTTTAAGGACTATTGAATTCAATTTTTAAGACAATAAAGCAAACTGCATTGAAAGCAAACGTGTTCGATTCTAAATCTATCAAATTGAAGAAATTTTAAAAATTAGAGAATTGTTAAACTTAAAACTTGCATAATTTTCACTTATAATTTTGAAAGTTAGAATTGAAAAATTTTCAGTTTTGAAAACTGAAATTGAAAATAATTGTTTACTTTCCAAGAATAATATTTTTAAAGTCTGTAATTTTGAGCGTGTT
Organism: Belonocnema kinseyi; assembly: GCF_010883055.1. Taxonomy (NCBI): domain Eukaryota; kingdom Metazoa; phylum Arthropoda; class Insecta; order Hymenoptera; family Cynipidae; genus Belonocnema; species Belonocnema kinseyi. Next base: position 25,126,170 of record NC_046660.1, read on the forward strand.
TTTGATAATTCAATTTTTAAGATTGAAAATTCTTTAATTTAAAAGATTGCCAGTTTAAAATTTTTCCATTTTCAAAATTTTGTACTTTGAAATAGTATAATTTCAAAAGTTTTTCAGGGATATTTAGTTCAACTTTGAAGATATATATAACAAAAAGTTATTCAATTTTTAACATTGGTAATTTAAGTTCATTCAATTTTTAAGAATTATAAATTCCCAATTTGAATAATTTTGAAAAACAAAAGTTAAGAGTTTTTAATTAAAAAGCTTCTAAATTAAAAAAATTTCACATTTAAATTATCAAAATTCTATCATTTTTCATTGTAAAATTTAAAACTTGCCTAATTTTTAATTATAAATTTTTAAAATTAAAGGCTTTTTAATCAGGAAGATTTACATTTCAAAATCCTACAACTTTTAAGAGATAGAATTCAAAATTCAGAATCCTACAGTTTCAAATAAAAAATATAATTATTAACAAAAAAATTTTAAACTTACAAGAAACATTGAATTCAACAATCCTTTTTGCAAAACTTTTTCTACAAAATTACTGTTTTCAATTTTGAAAGAAAATGTTTCTATAACTGAAATCCTTTTTAAAAAATTTATAAAACCAACTATATTTAAATAATGTTTGTTTTATGTTATTGTTAAAATTATAATTCTGTGTAAAAATTCTATTACAATTTTTACAACAATATTTTCCCAAAATCAAAGTCTCAACTTTTCGACAAATTTTTACTTTTTGGGAAGAATTTTTTTCACCTAAATAAATTCACAAAAATTTATTGTATAAAAATGTATCACCTTTGGTCCTCTGGCCGGGAATTGGAAATCCGCAAGATGGCACCAGTTGAGCATTTGGTGTAAGAACAACAAAAAGTGCCGCAGGAACCGGATTGTCCAAAAAATCCAAAACACAATTTCGATATTCCTCAGTCATCAATAATCGTCCCCATTTTTCCGGTTTTAGTTTCAGCGACTTCTGGACTATCGATCCAATGAATTCCAGTCGAACATCGGTTGGATTATCCGGTCCAGCCATATCTTTCAAGTAAGATGCATTGTAATTATTAATGAATATAACAACAATTAAAATGGCGAAATATTTGTTTAACCGCGATGATATAATGTTCTCTAGGTTAGAAAAAACCAATTTTTATTTTCAGACATTCAAGGTTTTTAGTTTGCTCCTTTGCTTTCACTGGGAATCGAACCACATAACTTCAGATTGCCGGCTGCTTGCATTTTCCCTTAAGCTACTCGAAGGATCGAAAGAAGAAAGTTTTTCTGAAATTCACGCATTTTTTGCCAGGCCTTACAAGATAAATTTTGCGAGGAATTTGTAATTTCATCAGAGAATAACCAAAATTCCTAACGTCTTTAAAAACTAGATCGAGCTATAAATTAAAATTTTCTTTTATTCATTTTTTTTTAAAAGATCTTTTTTGAGATCTTATTTCAGAACAAATTTAGTCGAAAAAAATTAATTTATAGCTCCATCTAGTCTGAAAAGACGTTAAGAATTTCTGTTATTCTCTGATGATAATATAGATTCCTTTACTAATATTTTTGCACTCCAGGCATGGTAGGGAAAACGAAAGAATTTTCTTCACAGTAAATCTTCAAAATATTATTTATCTGAAAAAAAACGCGGGGGACATCTCGGGGATTTACTGTGTTTTTACCCTCCTTATTTTGAACACTATTTGTTTTGACAGACAAGAGGGCACCGACTTTCTTGTACTTACTGAACACTTTTCCTACTTGTAACACTTCCTGTTAGAGAAGCGCTCTTCTAGATGGCACCACCGGCTTTTGAATATCTATAATACTCTGTTTTAAAAAATATTTTCTTGACATATTTGTATTAAATTAAATATCAATGCATGGTACTTTTCACTAAGCCTTCATTTTCAGTTAAGGATAAACCATTCCATATCATCTAGGCTCTTCAAAAATTATTTTCCCTCCTCATTCAGTATCATGTATTTGGATTTTCTTTCTTGCTCTCCACCCCATTCCCTTCCTCCTTTATCTCCTATTCTCGCATTAAAATCTTCTCCTATTATAAACCTAATCTCTTTTTATTTTTATTCTGTCAGTTCTTTCAATTCTTTTCATTTATTCTAAATATCAACGTTCACATAGACCCCCTCTATTTCCATCGCTCTCATTCCATATTTACCTCTTCTACATATACTCCTTCCTATAGTTTCTTTACCTCTTTGTCATCCTTCTCTGTTATATATTCATTCTTTACTTTCATCATCATTCCTCACATTGATCGGCCTTTTTAATTCCTCCTCTTTGCATTTTATACCTGCTATTTGTAATCTCTTGGTAATCTTCCCCTTACTCTCCCCCATCTATTTTTAGGTAGCCACATCTCAATCATTACTACCATATATCCTTGTCGAAAATTTCTTACAAACTCCCTATCCTTCCTTTCTATTCCCACCATACGCTTTTTATCTGTCTTCTCCCATACTTAACCAATGTCCTTTTTCCCTTTTTTCTTTCCTCTTCTGCTGTTTTCCTTCTGCATCTTCCTTTCTTGCATCTTCCTTTCTACCCATGTCAAATAATCCTCTATTCTCTCCGAGATTCCATATAACATCCTCTTCTTTGTCATCACTTCCCTCTTATGTTCACATTTCTTTAGTTTCACCAGTATAAAATTCTCTCCCATCTTCACTCTTCCCTTCCTACACATCATACTTTCTCTATCTCTACCCTCTCTTTGTTTTCTAATCTTCGTTCTATTTTTCTCAGCCTTTTTTCTCTGTATTACTACTTTCCCCCCTCGAAACTCCCGGTTTGAGCTTTCTTTTTTTTCCATCCTACCTTTCAGCTCTAATAAATTTGTATTAGTATCTCCCTGCTTTTTTAGTTTTTATTCCAATATCTGCATCCTTTTCTTTGATTTTTCCTTGACTTCTTGCCAATTCTTAATTTCTTGTCTAAGTTTGGCCCTTTTCAGCCTAATTTCTTTCCTTTTTTTTCTCTCTCGCTCTCTCTTTTTCTCCTGCTTTTCTTCATACGTCTTCATTACCTTTATTATAATTTCGCGAATTTCTGTCAATCTTTCCTCTTTCATCGGATCTTCAGATTTATCTCTGTTTCCTTGAGTCTCCTTATTGTTCTTATCTTTCTCTAAAACTATGTTCTTCTGGTGGCAATCTGAAACTTTTTTGTATATTTCAAGCTTGAACCAATGTCTTCCTTGTATTCACTGCTTCCCATATTACCCCTTTGATGAAAGTCTCCATCGATCCCACACTCGTCGCTCTTAATCTCTCCTTTTCTACCATTTTCTCTACTTCCTTCTTGCGTTTTGTTATTTGTTTTCTTCTCTCGGGGTAGTAAAAACTTCCTGCTCTAAATCCGTTAATTCCTTGATGATACCCACTCCGTTACCTTAAATTCAATTCAAATACTCCCGCCGTCTAACGTTCTGTGTCTCCACCCAGTGGGAACAAAATTCGACGACGTCTTTACGACATCGTTACGATAACTTTACGGCATCCTATGTCCATGTCGTTACAGTGTCTTTACGATATCGCAAAGACATCGTCAGATCATACGACATATTTACGATATCGTAAAGACGACTTAACGACATGAGCATAGGATGTCGTAAAGTTGTCGTAAAGATGTCGTAACGATTTCGTAAAGACATCGCCAAATTTTGTGCCCACTGGGCACCTTATCATCGCATGTACTTGTCTTGCCTTTTCCCGTCTTTACCCCACCTTGATACTATCACCCTGAACAAGCCATTCCTGCCGCCCCGTCACAAACCTCTAACCAACCTAACCTCAAATTCCACACAAATCTTTCTTAATCTTCAAAGATATCTTCATCCCCTTTCCGATCTCTTAATATCTCAATCAGTCTCTCGCAAACAAACCCTTTTAATCACTTCCACAATTCACTTACCTCAAATTCACGACAAATATTGGAAAAACTCAGTATCAAGAATTCCCGCTAACTCACACTTTCATGCCAGAAAATGAAGTCCACGAAGCCCTCACTTACATTTTAATTAAATTTGTCCATAAATAAAAAATTCATCCAGGGTATCACTCATCGGTCGCATTTCACTAACTGCCCTAGTGGAAGAAACGGAAAAGGTCGGAAAGGAAGTATCGTTCCGATCCTTTCCGATTTCTATGTGAAATTTGCTTCCATTTCTTTCCGACCGCTTTCTCTTCCCGAAGGTTTCCGCCGGCTTTCCGAACTTTTGCCGAACTATCTCACTGCGTCTCAGTGCCCCCAATATTGGGAACTTTTTAAACTGCGCTTGCGTTGCACCAACAACCTGATTCGTCATTGTTAGCGCGCTGATTTTGAATTATATAAATATTCAGATTTAATATTTATGATAAATAATTATTAGAAAATTCATACAAAGTAATTTCATAATCCTAATTCAGAATTTTGTTGTAAGAGATAAAAAAATAATGTAACTTTCATGCAAAAAAAGTTATTATTTCCGAGTTCAGAAAAAAATTTCCTTTAATTTAGCATTTTAAATATTTCAAAAAATTATTTATGACATAGTTACGACATCTTTACGATAACTTTACGACATCCTATGTCCATGTCGTTAAGGTGTATTTACGATATCGTAAATGAGTCGTATGATCTGACGATTTCTTTACGATATCTCAAAGACACCAAAACGACATGGACATAGGATGTCGTAAAGTTGTCGTAAATATATCGTAACGATGTCGTAAAGGCGTCGCCAAAGTTTGTGCCCACTGGGTAATATCTCGGGAAATTACTCTGTTCACACTACCAGGGATAAATTTGTTTGCAGGTGAATGGTAACATGAAATGAGTGTTTAATTCACACTTTGTTTTTTTCTGTGACTTTACTCTGCACCCGGATAAAAACGCGTGAGGGCGCACTGTAGCTGCACAATGTGTGAATGGTGTGCAGCACAGCGTGCTGCTAATAATTGCACTGAATACTAATACTACAACTTGAAAAGAAAAACGATTAATAAGTTTTGAAAAAGAAATTTAAAAAAAAATAAGAACTGTCAGCTATCATTTTTAGATAAATAATAAAGTTATATCGACAGTATATTTTTTGAAATTAAATAAACGTGCATACCGTTCTGCAGCACCCAATAAAATATTAACAAATTCTACACAATACTAAATGATTCAGCGAATTCCACAAGATTTTATTCTGTAATGCAGTTAACTTAAATCTGACTCTTTTATACGGACTTAACCAAATTTAATTCCATATTGTATGAAACAGTTGATATTATTGTACTTAAGTTCGATTTTTGAGGTCATTCTTAAAGTAACATTTAACGATGAATCCAGTGGTGACGTTATTATTGACCTTGATCATGCCCTTCATGCTTATTTCAAGGTCACCCTAATTTTTTAAAATGGAATGGCCCATTTTTGACACTGGCAATCGAAAGAGCGGAAAATTTCACGTTAAAAAGTGTAGACAGGTCATAGGCAAGGTGTGACCTTGATAGACGTGTCAAGGTCATTCAAACTTCAATATGGTGTGAACATTTTTTCGCAAGCTAGCTTGTGAAAATCATCCTCTTACCCTACTAAATTACTGAAACAATATACATTAAAAAGTGACCATCAAGGTCATATTAAGGTCACACTTTGTTTTTTAATTGAAACGACTCTGTTTGACATCGGTAATTAAAAGAATGGAATATTCTACATTAAAAAGTGTAGTCAAGTCATAGGTCAGTTGTGACCTTCCTGGAAATATCAAGGTCATTCACACTTCAATATGGTCTGAACAAGTTTTCGCAAACAATGTGCATTAGATAGTGTATTTCATCTTCAAGATTATAGGTTATAATCGTTTATATTGTAAACAAACTTATTGAAAAAATGCGGTAATCAGGCATTTTTTCTAGAAAAATTTTGTTTTCTTCATGTATTTTTTTTTTAACTTTATTATAATTATAGCAAAAATCATAATTAGGTGATTAATCTTATGATTTTTTAAAACAAATTTGCTAAACAAATGCATTATTCGGGCATTTGTCGACACAAAATTTCGGTTTCTTCAATGCGAGTCTTTTCAGTTTAGAACTTTATGACAATTTCAACAACATTTATATTGAGTTGATAAATTTTATGATTTCTTTGAACAAAGTTAATGAAAAAATGCATTAGTTAGGCATTTGTATAGAGAAAAATTTGTTTTCTTCTATGGAAACTTTTTTAATCAGAAATTCATGATAACTTCAACAAAATTTATAATTTTTTGATCAATTTTATGATTTTTCTAAAACAATTTAATAAACAAATGCATTATTATGGCATCTTTCGACGAAAAATTCTTTTTTTCGATTTTAGACTTTTAATTTGGATCTTCATAATAAATTCAGCAACATTCATGATGAATTGATAAATTAAATATATTTTTTAAATTTAATAAACAAATTTCTTACCAGCAAGTAACTTAAAACTCTATTTGTAACTTTAATTCCATAAAAGGAAAAAATAAATTTTTAGATACTTTAACGTACGCTAAAATAGAGACGAATTCAAATTACTTTCTTTGACGATGATACTTTCTTTTTTATTTTATAGCACCGCAAAATGCAAATTATCTCTGCCTGACACGAATGCCAAGGATGCGTCGACAAATGCTTGAATTATGCATTTCTTATTGAATTTGTTAAAAAAATCATAAAATTTAGCATCAAATTATGAATATTCCTAAAATTATCATGAGGTTCCTAATTTTTAAAAATTGTCAGAAAAAACGAATTTTTCTGATGACAAATGCCTGAATAATGCATTTGTTTATTAAATTTGCTTATGATATTAACAAAAATAGTCTAAAGAGAAATCTTTTTCATTAAAATATTGTTTCCATTCATATTCCTTGCAATATAACTTTAAAAAATGATAAATTATTAAAAATGATAGAAAATACATTTTCAACCAATAATTTGTTTATAATTTTTTTTGTATTGTGTCATGACGGAATATCTTTATATAATGTAAATGTATAAAACTTTGTCGATTACAACAATTTTCCTATTATTGTCGAGCACCATGAACATCAATTAGAAAAAATTGTCATTTTTTTCGTCATATTTATTTATTTATAAAAAAATTGAAAAACTTAATTGAAAATTCAGTCTCAATAACTTTCTTTAAAATTTTATCAGCTTTAAAAAAAACATCCACATCGATCCACAGTTTCAGCCGAAATCGTATGTTTAACCATTAACTTAGACAACTCGAACCCTGCAGGACTTTTTAACGCAAAGTAACACAAATGCTGAAATTAAACGAATTATATAAATATTATTTTTATCAAAACTTACCAAGTAATCTTCTGCAAAGAGCCTCTAAAATAAAGATTGTCACTTTTATTAACTAAAGCACTTTACCCCATTTTACGATAATTATAATAAAGAAATCGTTTCCTTGTTTATTCAAATAAATATAAAAAGTGATTGTCAAAGACAAAACACTTATCTCGGGGATTTTCTGTGAACCTGCCGTGCAATATTGTATGTCGGGTTGTAGGGTGAACGTTCCGCTCGCTAGTTGCGCTAGGGACAGCGCTTTTATCCAACTTCAGATAAATAATTTCTCGGGGATTTACTGTATAGACTGTAACAAATAATTAATAAACAAATTTTAAATACACCACTTTCTTAAAATCGACGATTCGGATGCCCAAAGCGAAATTTATATTTTGATACCATTAAAAAATGTACAGTGGTAAATACCCAGATACCCGGATTTGAACTCTAGGGGTTAAATAAAAAACCGAACTGCTCTTTGGTAAGAGAATAAATTTGATTTAAAATTTCGAATTTAATAATAAGGTCAAATAACCAGGCAGAGAATGCACGACTGTGAACTAAACTAGTCCTTCTCGGATTGGACGATCGTGTCCCTCGACGAATTTCCTTGCCAGTCATAATGTCACGAGACCCGCAGAATATTCTGCAAACAACTGACATTGCACGCGATCATGCCGCGTTGCAGGGACTGGTACTGTTTTACTTTTTGGCAAACGATAAACTTTAGTGAATGCTTTCTCTGAATGGAGTCAATTCAATTTTTTTCAACAGAGTTAGCGTACCTTATTCTTATTCCTTTCGTCTCATTTTCCACATTTTCATTTATATTATTTTATATTTCCTTTTTCAATTTGTACAGTTCTTTTTAAATTTCAAAAAAAAAATTGTTTTTTTTTTAGGAAAGTTACTTCAGGTACATTCGTAAACCTGAGAGCTTTTCGAAATTGGGATTTTTGAAACTTTTACTGTTTGGGACTAAGTTTGCATACATAAGAAAAAGTGTGTTTTGCGGGAATGAAAAGTATGGGATATACGTCAACCGGTACGAGCAGTTCCCATTTGTTTGCCAGTAGTGCGGGGTCACGGACTAGTTTTGTGATGAATCGATAGAGAAAATTTTTCAAAAATGAAAAAAGGTGAGCATTTTTTATTTTTTTAAATGAAATGTTCTGAATCTCAAGATCGAATTTATTTTTTTAATCATACAGATTTAAAATGTATGTTTAAGCTTTTATTTTTAATTAAAATTTATTTTTAGTTTATTAAAATTTTTTTGTCGAATGAGGGGAAAACTAAGGAACGGATTAAATTTTTTTTAATTCGGAAAAGAAAAACAAAACTTCTTTGAGATGTTGTGTTGATTTTAAATAATTTTAAATGATTGCGATGCATCTATGAATGAAGTTGTTAAATTTTCAAGCACAGCAATGAATTTTTACACAAGAATATTGTCTACCAAAAATGTTGTTGAATTCGCAACTGAAAAGATTAACTTTTAACAAAGTCGATTCATTTTCTACCAAGTAGTTACATTTTCAACCAAAAAAAGTGAATTTTGTACAAAATAGTTGAAATTTAAATTAAAATAATTAATGTCAACAACAAAAATGTAAATAAAGTAATTTAAATTTCAATTTAATTCTTATTTATATTTATTTTATTATATTTATATTATATTTATAATCATTTATTTTTTAACTAAAAAACTAAATTTTCAATAAAAATAATTAATATTAAAACAAACATATTTTAAAAAAGTAGTTAAATTTTCGATTCATTTTATATTTATATTGATCATAATGTATTTATAAGATACTATTATATTTATATGTAAATTATATTTAGAATGATTGATTACTTAAATAAAGAGCCAATTTTTTTACCAAATAGTAAAATTTTTAATAAAAATAATTAGTGTAAACAGAAACAAAAAAAATTGTTTAAATAGTGAAATTTTTAATTTAACTTATATTTATATTTATCACATAATATTTATAGTTATGTTTAGGTTATAATTGTAATTATTTAATTCTTAACTAAAAAGCTAATTTTTCTACCGAATAGTTTAATTTTCAATAAAAATAATTAATGTGAAAACAAACAAATTTTAAAAAGTAGTTACATTTTTAACTTAAAAAACAAATATCAAAACAAATAAGTTCAAGCAAATTAGTTACATTTTCAACAAAAGAGAATTTTCGTTGAATTCAATAATAGTTGAATTCTCGACCACAATAGATCGATTTTCAAACAAACAGTAGCTTTTTTAAGCAAAAAATCTAATTTTCTAACAAAAAAGATGAATTTTCAACAAAATGCAGACACTTGTAATTAATTAGTTGAATTTTTGAAAAAAAAGTCGCAATTTTTACCAAAATGCATGAATTTTTAAACAAAAAAAATAATGATTTTTCAGCCAAGTAAGATTCTTCATTTAAAAAAAAGTGGCAACTAAATTATTCAATTTTCTACCAAAATCGTTGAATTTTTTAACCAAAACATAGAATTTTTAATTAAAAAGGACGATTTCAAAAGACATTGTTAAATTTGCAACAAAATAATACAATTATACCATTTTTAATAAAAATATGATTTTCAACTAAAATGAAGAATACATAACAGGAATGGTTAATTTTTTAACTAAGAAAGTTAATTTCTACCAAAAACAAGAATTCTTAAAAAAATTGTTCAATTTTCTAGCAAAAAGTTACATTTTCAACTAAAATAATGAAACTTTAACCAATAAAAAAAAATTCTCAAAAAGAGTTCAATTTTCAACCAAATAGCTAAAATTTTCAATTAAAAAGAAGAATCTTCAACCAATTAGTTTTATTTTCATGTAAAAAAATTAATGTCAAGCAAAAAAAATTAACAAAATAGTTACATTTTCATCCAAAGAGATGAATTTTTATTTATATTGATGAATTTGAGGCTAGAAAATAAATTCTTAACAAAAGAGTTCAACTTTCAACAAAATAGTTGAATTTCAACCGAAGCGATAATTTTTTATCCAAAAAGATTAATTTTCCATCAACAAAGACAATTTTTCTACAAAATAGTTAAATTTTCAAATAAAAATGATACATTTTCAACCATTAATATAATAGGTGAACTTAGATTTAAAAAATTCATGTTAACAGAAAAATCGAATTTTAACTCAAAGAGATGAATTTCCAACAAAAAAATCAATTTTCAACCAATAATTGAATAGTTTAATTTTCAGTTACAAATATTAAATTTCACACAGCAAGAAGAATTTTAATCTAAAATGTTGGAATATTCGACTGGATAGTTTAAATTTTCAGTTAAAAAAAATATTAATTTTGAACAGCAGCAAGAATTTCGAAAAAATATTTTCACTTTTTAATTAAAGAATTGAATTCTTTAAAAAAAATGTGATGGTTCATAAATCCACCAAAAAATATATCAATTTAAACAAAAAACAATTGAATTCAACCCAAAATGACAAATTTTTAACAAATTAGTTTTCTGCACAACTAAATAGAATAATTTTTATCTAAGCAATTGCATTTTTAATTAATAAATGTGTTTTTTTCTCACAAAAATAGTTGAATTTCCAACCGAAAAGATTAATTAAAAAAAAGAATTTTGAACAAAATACGTGAAATTCAAACTATAAAAATTAATTTTTAACCAAAAATTTAATAATTAAATTTCCAAATTGAAAAATTAATTTTCAGCCAGAAAATAGAATTTTCAGGGAAAAAATTATCTTTTGACAAAAAAAATGATTTCTCAACAATTGAGTTTAATTTACAACCAAACAAGAAAGGAATTTTGGACAAAAGAGTTAAACTTTTTACCGAGTAGTTTAATTTTAAATGAAAATGTATGAATGAATTTTTAGCAAAAGCATGAATTTTTAAACCTAATAAATGAGTTTTCAACTAAAAAATATCAATTTTTAACCGAAAATAGAACAGTTCAATTATCATTTTAAAAAATTAATTTCCAACCAAAATTAATACGAATGTTTTAAAATTGTTACTTAATTTCATATTACAATTAACAAAAATTTTAAGCACGGTCTAGTAAAAATGCCCCAACTAAATCAAAATTCAAACATTTCAAAATTTTTCCGGGTTATAAAAATTCCCTGACAATTTCAAGTTTTCCGAGAAAACATTAAAGTTAAATGAAAAAGTTTTATATTAAAATCGTTCTCATTATAAAAAATATTTCCTATTCTAAAAATTCCTTCATTAGCAATTGAGTTGTGATATTTATAAGAATCATTAATTAATTTTATCATGATATATTAATATATTATTTAATACGGTATATAATTATAAATATGGCTCTCAAACTCAAATTATAAATAGTAAAATTTTGAGCGCCTAAAATATTTATTTTATTTTATTCATTTCCCCCTGGATTTTTATTTTAGGTTTTTGAAAAAACAATTTAAAAATACAAAATAATAAATTTTCAAATATTAAGCGTGCTACAATTTTTTAAAATAAAATAACTTAAAATTTTATTGAATCTTTTTAAACAACTGAAAATCCTGAAATTCCTTTAAAATTTGTCAAATTCCTTCATGCTGCTTGAAACTATTGAAATACTTCTATCAACTCCATATTGATTAAAATCAAAACCCCAGTTTTAAAGCTTTATTGTCTTTGGATGTAAGACAAAGGAACTTATAACGGATCCCCTCGGATGATTAAATAATATTTTGATAAGTCTGATACGCCATCGGTCAATATTTGATGTGATGTTCCCAGATGGTGGCCAACTTCCCTCGGTTCTTCCGTTGTCCTATAATCCTCCCTGCTCACTCTATCGTCCATAAAAGCCTTGTACTTTTCATATCTCCAAATTCACCCCTCCAAGCGGATAAGTTCGACAGAACATTTCTTTCTTCTTCAATATTGCATTATTCGGCCAGATTACGCAACCACTGTTTTCCCTACGTAAATTGCCAGTGTATACTATCGAGAGGAATTACTACTGAAAGGCATTGTGAAAACTTATTACAGTGGGGAAATCTCTTTTCTTACTTTGGCTTAATGTAAACCTCTTTTGAACGGAATTATCAGCCGTTCTCAGGATCTTATTCGATTTCATTCGCATTCATCTAATCCTATCATGTCCTATCATATCCCATCCGATCCTATATTATATTTTCTAAACATAACGATACTATTCAATCTTGTACTATCATATCCTATTCTATCCCATCCTACCCTACTAGGTCATATCCTATCATGTCCTATCTTTTCCTCTCCCACGAATCATATTGTATCCTATAGTTTCCTATTTAATTATATCTGATCATATCCTATCCGATCATGTTCGAAATTTCCGATCATATCCGAAATGATCAGATCCTACCCTATCCTGTCCTATTATATCCTATCATATACTCTATCCGATGCCATCATATACTATCCTATCCGATTTTAAAGGTCCTATAGTATCTTTTCCTATAATATTTTATCCTGTAATTTCCTTTCTAATCTTATCCTATCATATCCTAGGATCACATATTCTATCCTATCTTACATAGTTTATACTTTCATTTCCTGCCAATCCTACTCTATCAGATAATATCCAATCATATATGTTCTTATCCTGTCATATCTTGTCCTATCCTATTTTATCATATCCTATCATATCCTGTCCTACCCTATTCTATTTAACCATAACCGATATTTTCTAACATGTCCAAGATTATCATACCCTATCATATCCTATTTTATGCTATTGTATCCATTTTCCTCGATCCGACCGTATCTTGCCCTACTCTATTCGACACTAGCTTATCCTACTCTCCCATATTATATCTTATCCTGTCTTCTCCTACCAATCCTACCTTGTCCGATACTAACCTACCCTATCTTATCATATCCTATCATATTTTATCTAATACCACCTTAAACATTCTGATCTTAACGATTCTACTGGATGTTGTCCTATCGTATCTGATTCCAGATCGTATCTGTATCCAGCGAATCCTTTTCTACCCAATAATATCCTATTTAATCGTCTCTGATCCTATTATATACCTACTATCCTATCATATCCGAAATTAACAGATCGTACCCTATCTGATCCTACTTGACCCTATCATATATCTTATCCGATCTCATGATGTTCTATTCTATCTGAGGCCCTGATATCCTATCCTATACGATGCTATGATATTCTATGCTATCGGATTCTATGATATCCTATCCTATCTGATTCTATTGGTCCAATAGTATCTTGTCCTATTATATGATATTATATGCTTTTACATCATCTCCGATCAGACTCTGTCCTAACATATCCTATCTGATCCTATAATATCCTTTCCCAATCTTACCCTATCCTACCCTTCCATACATTATCCTATCTTATTATATCCTAGCTTTTCCTTTCTTCTCCTACCAATCCTACCTTACTAGATACTATCCTATCATATCCTATCTAATCCTATCTTATCCTACCGATTCTACTCAATCTTGTCCTATCATATCCGATCCTATCTTATCCTACCTGACGATATCATATCCTAATCATATCGTATCCGTTCGTCTCCTTTCAATCATAACCTAACCAATCATATCTGAAATGTCCGATCCTATCCGAAATTATTAGATCCTACCCCATCTTGCCCTATTGTAGTTTGTTAAATAACATATCCTATGCATTATATCCTATTCAATTCTTCCTATCTAATAGTGTCCTGTTTTCTGATTTCATATCACACTCGATCTAAAACTATTTTATCCTATTATATCCTATCCTTAGCTCTTATATCCTTTCCAATCCACTTCTATCATATCCTCCCATAGCCTATTCTATCTAATGATATCCCGTCCTTTCCTCTCTTACCAATTCTACCCCATGCGATAATATCCTATAATATCTGATCCTATCCTATTCGATCGTATACTACATATCCTGTCCTATGCGAGTTTTTTCTAGCGTATTATTTCCGATTCTACTCGAAATTATCATATTCTACCCTATCTTGTCCTATTCTATCTTATCATATATCATATTCGATGTCATCCTATGCTACCCCATTTTACCGGTCCTATAGTACCTGGTCCTATCATATTCTATTCCATAATATCAACTCCGATGCAACACTATCCTACCCTATTATATCCCATCCGATTCTATTATATCCTTTGCGGTCATATCCTAACATATTCTCCCATATAATATCCGATTTTATCCACTCCCTTTCGAAATTATCAGTTCCGATCCTATCTTGCCTTATTATATCCGATCCTATCGTAATCTCACGTATCCCATTATATCTTATTATATCTTATGCTTTTCTATCCTAAAAATCCTATCCTTTCAGAAAATATCCGTACAGTCATATCTGATCCTATCCTATCCAATCATATCCGATATTTCCGAACATATTCGAGTTCATACTAGCCTATCATATCCGATTTTATCTGATCCTATCCGATTTTATCTGATCCTATCTGAATTATCAAATCATATACTACCTTGTCCTATTCTATCCTAACATACATCCTATCCGATCATATCCTATCATATCTATCCGATCTTATCATATCCTTTCCAATTCTACCGATCCTACCGATCCAACCGAATATTTTCCTGTCATATTCGATCATCCTACCCTAATATATCCCATCCTATTATATCCTATCGTATCCTCTCCTACGAATCTTATTACAGCCGATGATATAATATCTAATCCAATCGTATATAATCTTCCCCTATCCCATCGGATCGTATCCCATACGTCCTATGCTATCCGAAAATATTCTAACCCTTCATCTGTTTTTGTTCCATTCTATACCAAATTTGCAGATCCTGCCCTATCTTGTCCCATTCCATTGTATCATATAAACTATACAATCCCATCATACGCTATTCTATCTGATCCTATCATATACTTTCCGATCCTATCATGTCCTTTCCGATCCTTCCCGATTGTGTCCTATTATATCTTATCATATCCGTTATGATCCTATCCTACTCTACTATAACCTATTCTATTCTCTATTTTATCACATCCTATCCTTTACTATCCCAGAAATCCTATCCTATGAGAAAATATCCGATCCAATCATATCTGGTCCTATTATTTCTGATCATATCCGATATATCCGATCCTATCATATCCTTTCCGATCCTTCCCGATTGTGTCCTATTATATCTTATCATATCCGTTATGATCCTATCCTACTCTACTATAACCTATTCTATTCTCTATTTTATCACATCCTATCCTTTACTATCCCAGAAATCCTATCCTATGAGAAAATATCCGATCCAATCACATCTGGTCCTATTATTTCCGATCATATCCGATATATCCGATCCTATCTGAGTTTATCCTAACCTACCCTATCCTATTTTATCTGATTGTATCCGTTTTTATCTGACCTTACCCTATATTGTCATATTCAGTCCTATTATATCATGTCTTACCAGGTCTCAGCCTATCCAATCCTCTCAAATTCTATCCCATTCGATTCTACCAGTATTATCTTATCTTGTCCTATCGTTTCCAATTCCACTCAATCCTATTCTATTCTATCAGCCTATATCCTATCTCAAATTTCCTACATTATTATTATATAAATAAAATGATAATTGATGTGTAAAAACATTTTTATAACAAATGTTTGTGAATTGTTTTTAGATTTGAGTAATCCATTTAAGCCAAGGGAGATACAACTTCTAAAACAGAAATATTCCGGATTACCTAAGATTTCTCCTGGTTACAAATAATGACCGTGGATTACATACGATTTTGGTGGATTACACATTCTTAATTTTTGACCGTAAAAAGCCAATTTTCAAGAAATTAGTTCAATAATTAACTGAAAAAGATGATTTTTTAACAAAAAAATAGAGTTTTTTTATTTTCAGTCCAAAAATGAATTTTTAACAAAAAAAGAGAGAATGTTCCAAAAATAGTTAGATTTTTTGAGCAAAGTGATAAATTTTCTACTAAAATATCGAATCCTTATATGGAATAGTTAATTTTATAACCAAATAACTGCATTTTTAATTAGAATGATGAACCCCATAGCCAAAAAAATATTTTTTTTTCAAATTGTAGAATTTTCTAAAAAGAATTGAGTCTTTCACAAAAAAAGACTACTTTTGAACAAAAAATATTATATTTGATTTTCCAACCAAAAATGTTTTTAATTTTCAAATAAAAGCTTTTAATTTAGCAAATAAATATTGATTTTTAACAAAATACTTGAACTTTTAACTTTAACTTTGAACGTAATTATTTAGTATTGAAAAAAGTAGATTAAGTTTTAAAACATATGGTTGCATTTTAAACGATAAAATAAATCAATTTTTAAGCAATAGTTAAATTTGCAAATAAAACCTGAATTTTTCA
Source organism: Belonocnema kinseyi (assembly GCF_010883055.1). Lineage (NCBI taxonomy): Eukaryota > Metazoa > Arthropoda > Insecta > Hymenoptera > Cynipidae > Belonocnema > Belonocnema kinseyi. Next base: position 25,142,868 of record NC_046660.1, read on the forward strand.
ACCAAGAGGATTAATTTTCTATCAAAAATGACAAATTTGTAAACTAAATAAATTTCTAATCAAGCAGTTGAATTTCAAACTAAAAACGTTACATTTTCAATCAAATAGGTCATTCTATGACTAGAAATATAACTTTTTTCGAAAAATAGAATAATTATGTTTTCCATTTTAAAAAAATTCTTTTTTACAAAACTAAATTTTAACTGAATAGATACATTTTGAACTATCAACTGAGAACAACGATTTTTCAACAAAATGATTAAATTTCCAAACAAAGAGTTGAATCTTCAGCCCAAATAATGAACTCTAAGTCGAAACAATGACTTTTGACAAAATCGTTAAAGTTTCTACCCAAACAAAAAATTATTTTCGATTTGATAGTTAAATTTTTAAACAGAAATATAAATATTTTACTACCAAATTTTTTTAATGAAAACACATGCATTTTTATTTTAAAAGGATAAATTTATAATAAAAAATTGGATAATTAAATGTTCAATAAAAAGAAATAATTTTGAAGCAACATAATTGTCTTTAAGATCGACAAAATACATGAATTTTCAATCATACAGATGAATTGTCAACTGAAAAGTAAAGTTGAATTTTCAATGAAAAAAATAAATTGGCAACAAAAGAATCAATTTTTAGCGATCTGATTCAATTTTGTTCTAAGTAGATTAATTTTTCACTAGTTGATAAAATTTTTAACGAAACAATAAATTTTCTACCAAAAAATACGAATTTTTAACTAAAAATTGTAAATTTTAGCAAAAAATGGATTAGTTAAATTTTCAGTTAAAAAAAAATCCCATATTTTTGTGTGATCAATTACACACAATGACTTCGTAAAGCTCTTCGCCTGGGATGATTGAAAGCGAGATTGATCAGATACCTGGGTCGCAGCAGTATTGTTGAACGAACGTGTTGTTTAAATAGGCAACACGGAAACTCTAGATTGATTTCAAAATCTGAAGCCCTTAATGTTGTAATAATGATAACAATAATAATAAATAATAATTAAACTAATGAAACAATTTTCGTTTTTATTAAAATCTGGAGGGTTGTTTATATTGCAAAAATGACAAGTGACGAATAGAGAAATTGATGGCCAAGCTTTCTCGAAGCCATTCGGATATTTCACTTCGAGGGAGTTCGAAAGTGAATAATGTGCCAGCACCTTCGAGAGTGATTTCTTATTTAGAGGCTTTTGAACTCAATGTCATTTTTCACACTGTAACCGGCTCTACCGGTAAGCTCTCGTTGAATCTTTTTCCACCGCCTATCTCGAGGGGAATTCCCATTCGCACCAAAGCAAATGCCAAATGTGCTCTTGGCATGAAACTGTTTCAATTTTCTCCTCGAAAAGCTTTCTTGACGACGGTCGAATGCACTGCTTTTCTATCAATAATTTAAAATAGAAAAAAGAACAGTATTTGTAGATCGGCGAGGGCGTTTCCAAATATAAATTTCCACCTTACCGACATGCGAACCGCACCACAGCTGAAGTGGTTCGTGTCCGTGCTAAGTTTATAGAATGTTCTAGAAGGAACTCGATGACGTCACACAATGGCATTGCGAAATTGTGAGAAATGAATTTGCGTGAACAACTTCAAGGTTACTTACTATCTCAATTAAGAATCTAGCGTGAATACTTTCAAAGTTATTTTCGATTTTTCTCGTTTTTTTTATAGCTATACGTGACGCAGCAGAAAATGAAGGATAAATCAAAATAAAACTTTGAAAGTGTTTCCGCTAAATGCTTAATTGAGATAATAAATAACCTTTAAGTTTCTTAGGCATGTTTGTCTCTCGCAATTGCATAATATCTTTTTTCGACGTCACGGGACTCTTCAAGAAAATTCTAGAAACTTAGCATGGACAGGAACCACTTTATATGTGAACGCTGAAAACACGAAAACAAAAGATTTTTCTCTTTCAATTCCGAAGCAATTAAAAATCAAAATTTCTTCATATTCAACATAATAAAAATATTTAAAATTAAAATTTCCTCTCTCCCAATCCACAAAAAAATTGAAAACGAAAAATATTTTCTTAAACTCAATAAAAATGTTTAACAAATTAGAATGTTCTCTTCAATTTCTCTCGATAAAAATGTTGAAGATAAAAAAAATTGCCCTTCATCCAATTCATAAAATATGGAAAACCAAAATTTCCTCCTTTTCACCTCGATGAATATCTTAGCAATAGAAAATGGCTCTGTCAGTTAAACGAACAAAAAGAGTTTCTCGACGAAAATAAAAAATGGAACTATTAATAATAAATTAATAATTCCACTATTTGGCAAAAAATTCATTTATTTTGTTCAAAGATTGTCTTTTGAATAGGTAATTCTATGAATAGGAATATAACTTTTTTCCAAAAATAGAATGATTATGTTTTCCATTTAAAAAAAATTCTTTTTTACAAAACTAAATTTTAACTGAATAGGTAAATTTTGAATTATCAACCGAGAACAACGATTTCTCAACAAAATGATTAAATTTCCAAACAAAGAGTTGAATCTTCAGCCAAAATAATGAACTTTAAGCCGAAACAATGACTTTTGACAAAATCGTTAAAGTTTCTATCTAAACAAAAAATTATTTTCGATTTGATAGTTAAATTTTTTAACAGAAATATAAATATTTTACTACCAAATTCTTTTTTTTCAAAACACATGCATTTTTATTTTAAAAGGATAAATTTATAATAAAAAATTGGATAATTAAATGTTTAATAAAAAAAAATAATTTTGAAGCAACATAATTGTCTTTAAGATCAACAAAATACATGAATTTTCAACCATTATTCAACTTTTTGGCAAAATTCACCATTATTTAACTATTTGGCAAAAAATTTATTTACTTTGTTCAAAGATTGTCTTTTGTGATAGAAAATTAAACTTCTTGATGACTAATTTATCTTTTTGGTTAGAAATTCATGTATTTTGTTAATAATTAATCTTTTCTGGTTTTCTTATTAAAAATTAATTTTTGTTTTGTTAAAAATTAGTTTTTTTATGAAAATTAAATTTTTTAACCCAAAATTTAACTAAATTTTAGTCAAAATTTTTTTTATTGTCACTCAATCTTTTCGATTAAAAATTCAATTGTTTGGTTGAGAATTTAACTATTTTTTTTTAATTTACTTTATTTGGTTGGAAACTTCTCTGTCTAACTTGAAAATAAACTTTTATACATATTTTCTTCAAAATTTACATTTCTTAGTAAAAAAATGCACTTATTTTGTTAAAAATTAGTCTTTTCCAGAAAGAATATAAACTTCTTAGTTGAAATTTCATTTCTTTCTCTAAATTTTTTTTTCAACTATGATCTTAAGTAAACGAATCTTTTGTCGATTTTTTGGTTGAAAATTTATTTTATTTGGTTAGAAACTTATTTCCTTATTTTAAATCTAAAGTCTTCTACTTTTTGTTCAAAAATTATATTTTTGAGTTGAAAATGCATCCACTTTGTTGAAAATTTGTCCTTTTTCAATGGCAAGCAGTTTTCTTGGTTGAAATTTCATAATTTGGATTAAAAATTAGATAACTTTAATAAAAATTGTTTTACCTACAAATTTCACTATTTAATTTTTCGTTGATTTTTTTTTTGATAAACATTTATTCTTTTTTGTTAAAAATGTATCTGTTTGGTCAGTTTCGTTGAATATCTATTTGATGTAGTTTAAAAAAATTATTTTCCTAACTTCAAATTAAACTATTCTACTTTTGGTTAAAGATTTATCTGTTCTATTTGAAAATTCATCTATTTTGTTGAAAAATGGTCTTTTTCGATAGCAATGCAATCTTCTTGGTTGAAATTTCATTACTTGGATTAAAAATTATTTATTTTTATTAAAAATTGTTTTTACCTACAAATTTAACTATTCAATTTTTCGTTGATTTTTGTTGAAAATTGGTTTTTTTTTATAGCAATGCAATCTTCTTGGTTGCAGTTTTATTACTTGTATTAAAAATGAGTTATTTTTATTAAAAATTGTTTTTACCTACAAATTTAACTATTGAATTTTTCGTTCATTTTTTTCTGATAAACATTTATTCTTTTTTGTTAAAAATGTATCTGTTTGGTCAGTTTCGTTGAATATCTATTTGATGTAGTTTAAAAAAATTATTTTCCTAACTTAAAATTAAACTATTCTACTTTTGGTTAAAAATTTATCTGTTCTATTTGAAAATTCATTTATTTGGTTGAAAAATGGTCTTTTTCGATAGCAATGCAAACTTCTTACTTGAAATTTCATTACTTGGATTAAAAATTATTTATTTTTATTAAAAATTGTTTTTACCTACAAATTTAACTGTTCACTTTTTCGTTGATTTTTTTCCAATCAACGTTTATTCTTTTTTGTTGAAATTTTATCTGTTACGTTAAAGATTTTAATGTTTCGGTGAAAATTTATTTGATTTTCTTAACTTAAAATAAAACTGTTCTACTATTTATTGAAAATTTTTCTGTTTTATTTGAAATATATGTTTTCATTGAAAATTTGACTTTTTTTAGTAAAAATTCATCTTCTGTGTTAAGATTCAACTATTTGGATAAAAATTTAATATTTTGATTGAAGATGCATTATTTCAATCAAAAGTTCATTTATTTGGTTTCAAATTTAAGAAAGTCTGTTCGAAATTTAGTTTTTGTTCAAATTTAATTTTGTCACCAAAACTATAGCTATTTTATTTTTGCTATTTTTTTTTTAGTCACTTGTTCCGTTGTGAATTAAAAAATCTTTTCCAGATTAAAAATCAACAATATTTTTTGTTCACTTAAAAATTTAATACTTAAATTGTGAATGAATAATTCTCATTCAACTGAAACTCAATTCTTCATCATGTATGTAAATTTACAACATTCTTTCCTTCGAGTTTTTCAAATTTTTTATTAATATTTTTTTTTTGATAAAAAATAAAAAGATATTTTTAAGGTAATAAAGGGAACTGTAAAATGGTCAGAGAGACTACGAAATTAGTTTCAAGTGTCAGACCGCAATGAATTATTTGAATTATGGTCCTGTCATCTGCTTAAATTTAACTCGCCAAACTGCTAGCCGGCAAAGCTAAATAGTTGCCATCCTGTGGTTTTAAGGCATTTTATGAGATTAATTTAGAACCAGACGGTCCCGCACATCTGAATATTCTAGTTTTGGTTGTCCGCGAAATTTAGGAGTCGCTGAGGTGACTTGACTGCTGTCGGGAAATTCACCCGCTGATCTGGCAACAGCTGCGTTAGAGTCACAATTGAACCCCCCGGATGACTACAAGGTGCTTCCATTTAGAAATTTATGCAATCAGTTTCGCTCTAACCCCATTTCAATTAATTTATTTAAATTAAAAGAGATTCGAATTAAACAAAGTTTATATTGTTTCGGGAAAAAATTTAATCTCGACTTTCCAAAAAGATATTTTAAAAATTACAACTTTTACTTTGTGTATTCTCTATCCCCAATTTTCCCCAATTTTCCAGTCTCTCACTTCCTCTGTCGTTATTTACCCCCACTCCCTCGCTCACCATACTTACCCTTTCCTCAATGGCGTTACTGCACCTTACTCCCCTCCCCATAATTTCCCCTAGATTTCTCTGCTTCCCCTCTCATAATTTCTCCTCAACACCCCTTGCTTCCACTGCATTCCCTTTAATTCTATACTTCCTGTTCTTGGAAAAATTACCCTTATTTTCGCTCTTTCTACTTCAGTTATAGCTACGCTACCGTTTCCGAACATATTCATCTATTTCCCTCTCTTCTTACTTCCTTAGATAACACTCCCATTCCCCAACTTCTCTTCCCTAGCCATCACTTCCCCACATCTACTTAACTTCTCTACCCAGATAGCCGATCCTTTGCTTGCCTCATTAACCACCCTCTATTCCAATCATTTTCCCTCTTTTCCTCTTGCTCCCAAACACGTCATTTTGCTTCACTTCGCCTGCTTACTCTCTCCACATTTTCACTCGTTTCTCCAATTTTCTTTTTTTTCTTTCTCTCTCCTCATGCCACCCTTCTTGTACTCTCTTCCTAAATTACCCCTCGTCCCAATGCCGCCACTGCTCCTAATTCTCCTCCCCTCATTTCCCGTTGATTCCCGTGCTTTCTCTCTCATCTTTTCTCCTCATCTTCCCCTGCTTCCACTACTTCTCCACCAATTATTTTCCCATATTTCCCCTTCTTAGAAAATGTAGCTAGATTGTTACGAGTTGTGAGAGGGAGGTAAAAAAAATTTGTAAAAAATGTTTTGCCTAATTCATGGATGGCCACTAACTTTTATTAAGAAACAAATATTACTATCCTCTGCCAAACAAAGAAACAACAAAAACTAAATCAATATTGAATGAATAAAACGTAGCGGGTAACGATTGGACGTTTGCTCTCTATGTGGGTTTCCTAATCGATTCGTCTCGCTTTCGTGGATGCCTTGTACGATCCCCTGCAGTAAATCCCTCGGAGCTGAAGCCACGCAATTAATATATTTTGGTCCACTCACACGTCCGATCGGCGATTTCGGAAGCCTCTCGTGAGGGTAGAATGCCAAGAGGACTGAATCCTCTTTCTGAAATAATTTTTATCCACCTAATAAGCTTAATTCCTGCCTTTGGCTCCTTCGGAAATGGGCTCGTCACGGACCTTTTATCTGTTCAGAAAACATAATCTTTTGATTGACCACACTCACACATCTGCGGAATAAAGAAACCCTTCCATTTATATTTTTCCCAATAAAGATAGAAGAAAATCCACTTATTATTTCACGTCACATTTTTTATAACGTAATAAAACTTCTATTGAAACAAGTAGGTACTAAAGTACCAACTTTTCGTAGGGACCGTCCATAAACTACGTTGTCAATTTTAAAAGAATTTAGTACGTTCTCTGATGATAAATTATAAAAAACGTTAGCGGATTTTACAAAAGATGGCGCTGCGACGACACAGTTCGCTTATAGCCCTCTTTACCTTCCTTTATTTAAAATTCCTCGTACTAATACTTTTTTCGCCCTATTTAATTTGATTCAGTAAATATCTAAAATAAGTTTAGAATTGAGAACTCTTTATTGTTTCGTATAAGGATTGTGATGAGTTTGAGATCGTGTCTTTGTCGCTATTGCTCCGCTTCCGCGCAATCAGTTTTCTTATTGCAGTCCGTTGGAGACCTTGCGCCCACGGGCGTAAAGGGTTCGAGTTGTCGTTGTGGTGGTTCGCTCAACTTTACTGAGATTCCTAATAGCTTAAGAAATTTTAAAATCACATTTATTTTTCAGAATCTACAATCTTACCCCTAATCCCCTCTATACCTTCTTTAAAGAAAAATTCATCTTGTTAATAATTTTTTGAGAACTTTCAATTTGATTTACCAAAAATATAAAATAAGTTTATAATTAAGAAATTTCTACTGTTCCATATTAGGTTTGTAATTATTTTTAGAGCTTATCCCTGTTACTACTACTTCGCTTCCGAGCGGTCAGTTTTCTTATTGTCTTCCGTTCGAGACCTTGCGCCCGCGGGCGTGAAGGGTTCGAGTTGTCATAGTGTTGGGTGGCTCGCTCAACTTTACTGGGCAGTATTCGGCTTTCTCTTATCAGTTCCGTTCCGTTTGTTTTAAATTTTAGAATCTTCATTCCATTGTCGTTAAATTGACAATTACAATTCTCCCTCGCTGGCCAACGCCACCCGTCATTGGCTTGCTAACAGCAATTTTTCCTGTTTCAAAAAACTCTTAATATTTCACCTTTTTCTCGTTTTTTCATTTAAATGCAAACTGAACTAAAGAATCCAGTAAGAAAATCGAAATATTTTTGGTTTAAACGCGATTATTTTTAATTGAAAAACATGATCTTATAATTTTAGATCTTAATTCATTTCGATAGTTTGAGAATTATATTTTCTTATAAATTATATTTGGTTAAAATGTATCAACTTTGTATGAAATCTAACTACTATGTTAAAAATTAATATTTCCAAGTCAAAAATACAACAAACTGATTAAAGATTAAAACAGTTTTTTGGAAATTTATTTTTTTAGCTGAAGATTCATTTCTTCTGTTGAAAATTTAACATTTTGATTAAAAAGTCATTTTTTTTTTAAATCGATTGTTTTGTTTAAAAATTTTCTTTTTGTTTGATTGCAAATTAATTGCTCTGAATTATAACTTACTTATTAAGTTTTTAGTCTGAAATTTACTGCTTCTCTTTAAAATTTAAGTACTTGTTTGGTTAAAAATTCTTATATTTTGTTAAAAATTAGTCTTTTTCGGAAAAAAATTAGTTTTCTGTTTTTGTTGAAAATACAATTGTTTAGTTAAAGTTAATCTGTTTGGGTTAAGTATTCAACCATTTTGTTAAAAATTCGTATTTTTAGTTGAATTCAATTGTTTTAAATTTAAATTAAAATCCTCGCTTATAATATAAAAAATATATTATAAATTATATGAAATTAATCCACCTTTAAAAAATTAATATTTTTGTTGGCTTAAATATTAATTTTTTCAACTGAAAAATAAATGATTCTATTTTGAGTTAAAAAATTATCGTTTCTTGTGTCAAATTCAAGTACTTGGTTGAAAATTTAACTGCTTTGTTGAGCATTCATTTCTCTGGTTGACTATTCTTTATTTTAATTAAAAATGGTTTTGTTGAAAATTGCACTAATTTGTTTAAAACTTATTTCTTTCGTTAAAAAATAATTCTTCACCCAAAAACTTAACTTAAAAATGAATTTATGTAGTGGAGTTTTCTTTTCTTTTTTGTAGAAAATTAGGAATCTGGCTTAAAAATTCATCGTTTTAGTTTAAAATTTAACTATTTTTTTTTAAATTCAACTACTTCATTAATAATTAACGAAGTTTGTTTAAAAGTTTTGTTTTTTATAAGAAATTAATCTTTTTGCTTGAAAATTCACCTTTCCACTTGAAAATTAACTATTTTGATAAGGTTGAACTATTTTTTGATAATTTTTTTTTAATTTGTAGTTTTTTGTTCCAAATTAATATTTTGGTTGAAATTTATTATTTGTTTTTACTTCAAATTTATTTTCTTTTACTAAAAAATAATTTTTCTTACTAAAATATATTTTTTTTAACTCATTTTTTACTTTAAAACTCAACCGCTTCATTTTTGTTAAAAAAAATTCGATTTGAAAATCAATGTATTTTATAATAATTATAAAAATTTAATTTTTTTTGAGTATTTAACTATTTTGATAGAAATTTAAACATTTTCTTGAAAATGTAACTATTTTGTGGCAATACCGTTCTTTTTTTCTGTTATGAATCGATAATATTTGATAATTTTTTTAACAAACTTAATTTAAAAAATGCATTATTTGGCTATTCTTAGCATTTAAATTTGTTTTTTATGTGTAGTCAACTGTTATTAACACATTTTTTAACTTTTTTTAATAGTTCGATAACGATCCAATATTTTTATTTTTATTTGCCATTTAATTAACCTATCCATTCACGGTGTATAATATAAGATTTTTACAAGTATTTTACAGGTGGAGATATTATTATTATGAAATCAATCTAGTTCTAAGAAAAGTTGTTTACTACGTTATTAATAAAAATAAAAATAGTGGATCATTATTAAACTATTAAAAAAGTTAAAAAATGTGTTAATAACAGTTCATTATCCCAAAAAAGAAGTTTAAATGTTAAAAAACAGCCAAATAATGGATTTGTTAATTAATTTTGATTAAACCATTATCAAATATAATCAATTCGCAACAAAAAATCACTGCATAATAACTGGCTATTAATTCCATAAAAAGCGGAATTTCATTCAAAAATACAAAAAATGATAAAAATTTGTTTAAACAATTGTCGTTTGCAATAATAAATTGTTTAAAGTTATCAAAATTTTCTTAGAAATTTAGTGCTTAGTTATTTACAGTAAATTGCATCGAACAAATCAAGTTTGTATCTCCAGAAATAGCAAAATGTTGCATTTGTTAATTAAGGTAGTTTAAACAATTATTAATTTTTATTTGGTGTCTAAACATTATACTTATCTTTAATTTGCAAGTACGTAATATGTGATCTATTTTATAAAAAAAAAACTTTATTTCATAAAAAATACCTAATGTGAATATTTTTTTATAAACATTGCTGTTCAAATAACCAATTATTTATTAACTTTAATCAATTTAACTAGAAAAATCTGTTTGTCTATAAAATGTTTTAATTTAGTCCGAATCAAGTGACGAATCTCCGCCAATCCCCGCGAAACCATTTTCATTCACTTCTTTGTTTATAACAAATTCAATAAATTTTTTGAATTTTCATTGCTATTAGGCATCTTTTCTGGATAGTTTTTTAAAGTTGTTCAGGTATTTTTGATTGAATCAAAGCATTCTTTTAAAACCGGTATACTTTAAAGTCAAACTTTTTTTTCTTTTTTGTTATTAAATAAACCAAAATTTATAACTCGGGGATGACAGTTTTATGCGAAATTTCATGAAGCTGTCATTTAAAAAAAAAGTTTGAATCGTATAATTATTGTCTTTTGAAAATCAGTTTATTCCGATTAAAATTTTTTTAAATCAAAGTTCTCTCATTGAATACACATAATTTATTCATTATTCTATTTATTTATTATCAACAGATTTTATGAACAAAGTAGCAAATAGTCTTATTATCGATAAAAAAATTTTCTGTTCGCTAAAAGTGCTTCATATTAATGTAGGAATGACATTTCATCACAAAACTAATTGAAAAGTTTATAATAACCATTGTTATAAACAATTCTTGTGGCAAAATATCAAAATTTGATATTTTTTCAAATTATAATTTTCTTCAATCGACAGAACGATTTCAGGTACTTCCTAAAATGATAAATAGTTATTAATATTTGATCAAATATAACAATTAAAATTTGTATAAACAAATAATGTAAACAAAATAAAAGTTTTGGCCCTTTCGCATGGAATTTTTTTTTCAACTAGAAATGTTTTAATCTGTTGGACGAATGACTACTAGTAACAAAAATACTTTAGAAGTTAACAATAACTATTGTTATAAACAATTCTCATGAAAAAATATTCAAATTTGAGGTTTCATCCAATTTTAATTTTCTTTAATCGCTAGAATGGCTAGGAATATTGCTAAAAAAATTGATCGCTTGATAATATTTAGTAAAATGTAACAACTTAAATATTTATAAGCAATTTAGATAAACAAATTCCAAAGCTTGGCAGTTTCACTTGGAAAAAGTCGGATTTTCAATCGCAATAGATTGGGAATGAATCATGACACTGCATGCAAATTTAGAATTTGATATCTAGTTTAAATATTTTGTCACAAGAATTTTTAATAACCGTGGTTATTGTTAACTTTTCTAATATTTTTGTTACTAGCAGTCATTTCTCCAATGCTTAAAACAGCGACAGTGGAAAAAGAGGTTGCTTATAAAAATTTTAATTGTTATATTTCATCAAATATTATCAAATATTTCATATTTTATGTAATACCTGAAGTTCAGACGATTGAAGGACATTGTGATTTGAAAAAATTTCAAATATTAACATTTTACGATAAGAATTGTTTATGACAATGGCTATGAGAAACTTTCAAATTAATTTTGTAACTAAATGTCATTTCTACATTATTAAAAAACATTTTTAGTAACAAAAAATTTTTTCACGGAATTATTTGTTCATAAAATATAATTTGTTCATAAAACAAGTTCATAACAAATAAATAAAATAATAAACAACTTATGTGTATTCCATGAGTCCCTAACCCAATAATAAAATATAACTATTTTTCATTTGTAGTTCATTCTTTTCGATTCAAAAGTATACTACTAATATTTTAATTAAGAATTCACCCTTTTAGTAAAAATTTGTAGTATTTGATTTAAAATTAAAATATTTGGATTGAAGTTAAATTATTTTGTTGAAAGTTCAACAATTTTGCTTTAAATTCAAAGTTTTCCTGATCAGTTGTTAAAGCGTAAAAAATTTTAATGTACAAAATTTCAGTTGTTCCAGACTTTGAGTGAAAAAGTTATTAATAAACAAATAGAGGAGATAAAACTTCGTAACTTCAGGCTCTTCAGAATTTAATTAACTTTAATTTATTTTTCAATCGGACCAGAATTGAAGGTTGTCGACATTTTTAAACGAAAAAAGTGCATTTCCTCTCATGGTACACCGCTCCGAAAAAGGTAGCGGAATAATCTTCCTAGCAATCACCCCAGGTGAAGAGATTCACAAAGTCATAATTTGCCACATATTACACAAAAATACTTCTGGCTACTTTTTCTCGCTAATGCGAATAAAAAACATAAATAAATTTCAAATTTCAAATCTTTTTCTACCACTAGGTTTTTATTAATTTCTTTTTTCAAGAGCCCAAAAGCAACTTTAATTTTATCTTTTTAGGGGCCGTCCATAAATTACGCAATGGATTTTTTTCTAGGGGAGGGGGTTGATCAATATTGTTACGTAATATTAAAAAAACTGAACCTCATAGAAAATGCATTTTTTTTAAATTATCTTATATAACGTTAAAGTTTAGAATAGGTTCAATAGAAAATTGTAATAATATTATAGAGAACAAATTATTTCATACCAAAATTTCGATAAAACCCTAGTCTTTTTACAATTTTGTAAATTAATACTACTTGCAAAAAATTTAACATTTTTTAAATTTATTGGGTGAAGCTAAAATATTTGAAAAGTTTAAAAGGGATCTTATAAGATTTCCAAGGATTTTAGTAATTTTAGAGGATTTTGAAGGCTTTAAATAAGGTATTTAAATAAATTTTTAAGAATCTTAAAGGATTTCACAGAAATTCAAAAATTTCGAGAGATTTTATAGGATTTAAACATTTTTGAAGAATTCCCAAGGATTTAAATAATTTGACGGGATTTAAAATGATTGAGTTTAATTTTATAAAATTAAACAAAATTTCCAGAGTTTTGGACGGATTTTTTTAATATTTTCGAAGATTTCACTAATTTTAAGAAATTTTTAAGGGTTTCAATAAGTTATTTGAATAAATTTCCCAGAATCTCAAATCATTTCATCCAGGAAATTTTAAAAGCTTTTAAAAATTGTAAGGGCTTTTTAAAGATTTCAAAATATTAAAAATAATTGAGGATATAGTGAGGGATTTCAAAAATGTGACGAAAAAAATTAAATATCAAGAAATTTAAAGAAATATCATCTGACTTTTATGGAGCTACGCGAGTTTTCTAAAGATTTTATTATATATTTTAAGATAATTTCAATTAATTTATTTATAAGAATTCAACAACTTCTGGGCATTCTAAAGTTTTTAAAGATTTTAAATATTTTAAGGTTTTTTCAAAGATTTAGAAAAAAAAATTACAATATTTTAAAGAATTTCAAATATTTTAGGATATTTAGAAAAAAAAACAGGAATTTTAAGGGATTTTAAACGTTTTGCGATATATCAAAAAGTTCTAATATATTTTTTTAAATCTCTGAAAATTCTAAAGAAATTGTAAGGAATATCATGAGCTATCATGCAGCTTTACGGGACTTTTAAAATATTTTTATTAAATCTCAAAGAATTTATTCACAAGAATTGAAATATTTCAAAGAATTTAAGAAACTTGAAGAGATTTTTAATATTTAAAGATATTTTTAAAGATTTAAATTTTTTTAAAAGATTTTTGGGCATTCTAAGAGATTCCAAGGATTTTTCGAAAACGTGAAAAAATTCAAGGTATTTTCAAACTTTTTAAAGGATTGGAAATATTTCAGGGTATTTTAAAGGATTTCAAGAAATACCATTATATTTCTTAGATTTTTACAGATTTCCAAGGGATTTTATAATATTTCAATAAAATTTGATATAATATATTCACAATAATTGAATGGATTTATAGACATTTAAAATGTTTGAAGATATTTTTAATATTTCAAAATACTTCAAAAGATTTTGAATTTTTTAAAAAAGATTTTAGGTTATTTGAAAAGATTCCCAGAAATGTCAAGAGATTTCAAAGCTTTTTTTAAGGTTTCTGGGTTTTTAAGAGATTCTAAGGATTTATGAAGAAATTTTAAAAAATCAAGGAATTTAAAAATATTTAAGTGTATTTTTAAAATTTCAAGGAAGTTTCAAGGGACTTAAAAATTTGCAAGAAATTCACTGGAATACAATAAGATTTCTTAAAGCCTTAAGAAATTTCAAGGTATTTTACAATATGTTAAAAAAAATTTATAATATGTACATTCACAATAATGAAATGGTTTTTAGGCATTTAAAATATGTAAACATATTTTTAATATTTTATGTAATTTCCAAAGATTTTTAAATTTTTGAAAGATATTAGTTTATTTTAAAAGATTGAAACAATTCACCCTTTTAGTAAAAATTTGTAGTATTTGATTTAAAATTAAAATATTCTAAGGATTCTAAGGATTCTAAGGATTTTTCAAGAATGTTGAAAAAATTCAAGGGAATTCGAAAGATTTTAAAGGATTGGAAGTATTTAAGCGTATTTTATAGGATTCCAAGGGTATTTCAGGATGTTAAATTTTTTAAAGAATTTTATAACATTTTAATTAAATTTCAAAGAACTTATTCACAATAATTAAACGATTCCTAAGCATTTAAAATATGTAAAGAGATTTTCAAAGTCTTTAATATTTCAAGGTTTTCCTGTGAAAAAATTAAGATTTTAGGATATTTTCAAAGATTCTTAGGATTTTTCAAAATCAATTAAAAATCCAGGGTTTTCAAAATATTTCAAAGGATTGCAAATATTTTAGAGTATTTTAAAAGATTTCAAGGAAGTTTCAAGAAAGTTCAAAAATTTTAAGGAATTTCAAAGGATACAAACAGATTTCTTGAAGTTTTACGGAATTTTAAGGTATTTTATAATATTCAAATAAAATTTTGAATAATTCAATTAAAAATAATTCAACGATTTTTAAGCACCTAAAATATTTATTTAAAATATTCAAAGGGATTTTCAATCTTTCAAGGTATTTCCAAAGTTTTTAAAATTCTAAAAGATATAAGATAATTTGAAAAGATTCCAAGAGATTCCAATGATTTTTCAAGAAATTTGAAAAAAAAATAAAAGAAGTATTTTTTAAGAAATAAAAAGATTGGATATATTTTAGGGTATTTAAAAGTATTTCACAGGGTGTTAAGGAATTTAGTGATATTTTAATGAAATTTAAATGAATTTATTCAAAACAATTTAAGAATTTCTAAGCATTTCAAATATTTAAAGAGATTTTCAAGGTTTCTCGAAGATTTTGAAAATTTTGAAAGGTTTCAGGATATTTTCAAAGATTCTTAGGATTTTTTTAATTTGCAAAAAAATCAAGGGATTTCATAATATTTAAATAAAATTTTAAATAATTTATTCACAATAATTGAACGATTTTTTTGCATTAAAAATTTTTAAGCATTTAAAATTTTCGAGGGATTTTTAATATTTCAAGGCATTTTCAACGATTTTAAACATTCTAAAAAATCTAAGATTATTTGTAAATATTCAAAGATATTTCAAATGATTTTAAGGACCTTAGGGTATTTCAAGTGATTTCAAGGGCTTTTCAAGAAATGAAAAAAAAATCAAAAGACTTTTTAAAAAAATTTAAAGAATTTCAAAGAATTTCAAAGAAAGAGCTTTCAAATAATTCAAGATATTTCCTAAAATTAGAAAAAAAAATTTAAAAGATTTCAAATAATTGTTTAATGTCTCCAAAAAATTTTCGAGACCTTTAAAAAAGTACGATGAATTTTTTTTAAGTTTCAAAAGATCGGAAATACTTTAAGGTATTTTAAAATATTTTAAAAATATTTTAATGAAGTTTTAAATGATTGATTCATGAGAGTTGAGAAATTTCAAAACATTTTAAAGGGTTGAAAATATTTTCAATATTTTAATGAAATTCAAAAGATTTTAAATGTTTTTGTAGATTTTGAAGAATTTCAAAAGTTTTAGGATATTTCAAAAGATTCCAAGGAATTCCAGATGATTTAAAAGATTTCAGGATATTTTAAATGTTTCCGAGAATTTTTCGTGATCTTTAGAAAAATGCAATAGATTTTTAAAAATTTCAAAGGACTGGAAACAATTTAGGGTATTTTTAAGATTTAAAAATATTTGCATGTATTTCGAAAGACTTCAAAAAATTTTAGAAAATTCTAAATAATTTTAAATTTTTAGGATATCTAAAAGATTTTCAAAGAATTTAAGAGATTTTAAAATATTTAAAAAGATTCAAAGGAATTTAAAAATATTTTAAAGGATTGTAAAGATTTTTAGATATCTTAAATGATTCGAAAATTTTGTCGTTATCTTTAGCAAAATACAATAGATTTTTCAAGATTTTAAAGGATTGCAAATAATTAAGGGTATTTAAAGAAATTTACAACATTTTAATGAATTCTTACATAATTTATTCACATGAATTGAGAAATTTAAAAATATTTGGAAGATTTTCAATATTGCAATGTATCTCCAAAGATTTCAAAAGATTTGAGAAATTTTAAATAATTTCAAAGGTTTTAGGATATTTTAAAAGATTCCAAAGAATTTTAGAAGATTTGAATTATTTTAGGATATTTTGAATGATTTCAAGAATTTTTCGTGACAAAAGATTACAAAAATATTAAATAATGACAAAGAATTTCCAAAATTTGAAAAAAATGACCAATATTTTAAGATATTTTATACGATTAAAGAAAAAATGTGTAAGATTTTAAATAATTTCTAAGATTTGAATATACTTAAAAAGATTCCAAAGAATTTTAAAAAATTTTAAAGATTTTAAGCTATCATAAATGATTAAAATTTTTTTTCATGATTTATCCACAATAGTTGAGAAATTTCAAGATTTTAAAAATTTGAATTTTTTTTTAATATTTCAAGATATTTTCAACATTTTTTTTTTAATTTCAAATATTTTAGAGTATTTAAGAAAATATGGGGACGAAACGTTTTTTAATCATTTTTGCAATTACCACTACCCACAAAATCATTTTAAAATTATTTTATTTTTTCATTTTATTTTTACTTATTATTATTAACTTTTGTTTCAATTTAAATCGTGATATATTTTTACCAGAATTTTTTCAAATATGCTGAAAAGAAGAGAAACATTTTAAGGCTATAAACGGATTTAATTAAAGTGCATATATGAAAATCCAATTTAATTGTTCGGATATAAATTGAACAAATACCGCACATTGTATCGAAATATAAATGTTTCCGATGAAATTGAGAGTTGATTTTATCCATACCCGAACCTCATATCATTCTATCTCAACCACCGATTTCTTTCTAAAATTAAATAAAAAAATTAAAATAAAAAAATTATTTTATAGTATTTTTTATGGGAATGTATTTTTTAAATTTGTATTTGAACCACATAATCGAAAACTAATTGAAAACAATAGTTAAGAATGAGAAGTAATAATAAATAAAACTGAAGATTATAATAATATCCACAATAATAATACAAATATTTGCACAAAAAAGAAATAATTTGTAAATTATTTTGCGGTTAGCAATAATTGTAAACATTGTCAAAAACGCTGTGTTTGTGGATATTTTTTTGAAATTTTTTTAAATCCTTGGAAATTACTTCAAATATTGAAAATTTCTTCATATTTTTAAAATCTTTTGAAATCTCTCAATACTTGTAAATAAATTATTTAAAATTTCATTAAAACCTTCCAAAAAAATTTTAAATACTCTAATTATTTATATTCTTTTGAAATCTTAAAAAATTTATTGTATTTTTCTAAAGATCACAAAAAAATCTTCAAATCATTTAAAATATCTTAAAATCTTTAAAATCATTTTAAATTCTTTGGAGTCTTTTTAAATATATTAAAATCTTTGAAATTATGTAAAATCTTACAATTTTTTTAAGTCTTGGGAAGTATCTTGAACTATGGACAATTTTTTTTTTAATCTTTGAAATTCTTCGAAATCTCTCAACTTTTGTAAATAAATTCTTTGAAATTCCTGACTATTTTTCTAATCTTTTGTAAATCCTTCTAATTTCTTTAAAATACCCTAAATTATTTCTAGTCCTTGACATTTTTAAAATTCTATTGCACGTTTCTAAAGATTGTTTCGGATTTCTTTAAAATATCCAAAAACCTTTAATATTCTTTTAAATGTCTTAAAAGATTTTGAGATCTTTGTAATGATATTAAAATAATAAACATTTTTTCAAATCTTCAAAATGTTTAAAAATTTCTAGTACCATTAATTATTATTAATTTTCTTTATTATTTTGATTAGTAATTATTAATAATGCATTATTATTTTATTTATTTATTATTATTTATCGTCAATAAAAATTTGGGAATCATTACAAATATCTTAAAATCTTTCAAATCCTTTAAAATATTTAAAAAATGTTAATCTTAGGAAATATCTTGAAATATTAAAAATTTCTACAAATCTTTGGAATACTTTAGAATTTCTCAAATTTGTAATCTTCTGTAAATTCCTTAGATTTCCTTAAAATAACCTAAATTGTTTCCAGTTTTTCGAAATTTAAAAAAATCTATTGCAAATTTTTAAAAATAATGAAAAATTTATGAAATCATTAAAAATATCCTAACATTTTTTTAAATCCTTGAAGTCTTTTGAAATATTCTAAAATCTTTAAAATTCTTTTAAATCTTTGGAAATACTTTAAAATATTGACAATCTCCTCAAATTCTAAAGTTTCGAAATTCCTTAGAACTTTTTTAATTACTTGAGACCTTCTTCAAGTCTTTTATAATACCCCAAAATAATCATAAAGCATAAAAATTAAAAGTTTTTAGGGGATTTTATAGAAAACTCTTGCGTTTTTGCCATATTACATCAGTTTAGAAAAAAATTTAATAAGATAAAAAGATATTTAGAAGTTTTAAAATAATCAGGAAATAATTAAAACTTGTGAAGATTTTTTAAGAATCTTGTAAAGTCTTACGAAAACAAAAACATTTTTGCAGGATCCTAGGAAAAATTAAAATCATTTTTTATTTCGAAAAAGTAATTTTAAAAGATTATTTAAAAATGTTTAGAAAATTATGAGAGAAGAATCTCACAGATTCTAAGGCAATTTTTAAAACTTTGAAGAAGAAATAAATAATGCAGGAAAAAATTGAATACTTTTTAAAGATTAGAAGGTTTAGAATGTCCGGCAAGGTTAAAAAAAATAAAAGAATTTCCCTTATGTTCGTGTGAAAGTCTAAAATAATTTTGTATCTGAAAAAATAAACTTTGAGAGAAAATTAAAAAAAAGTTTTTAATAATATCAAACGATTTGCTCAAATTTCGGGAAAAAGTTTACAAAATTTTAAAGCAAAATTTTACAATTTCATAAGATTACAAAATGAAAACAAAAAAAAACTGGAGTAAATTCTAAAAATATTTAGTAGAATAGAAGATATCCAAAATGAACTTTAAACTTAATTTTTTTTTTTAATTTAGATTTTTAAGGATTTCAAATAATTGTTTAAAAATTTAAAATAATATTTGAAAATTCTGATAAAAATTCGGGTTAGTTTAAAATATTTTAAGGAATTTAAAACGTTTTAAATAGATTAGAAATATTTGAAAACTGGGAAAAATTTAGGAAAATTTATGAAATATTTGTTGATTCCTTCCCAACTTCTAAAAGTCCGAAAGATCTTTTAAAAATACGCGAATTTTTCATAATATTTTGTAAAATACTATAAAATAAAGAATAGCTTTTAAATCTTCTAGATTTTTTCTTGCACGTCTGAAATATTTAAAAATCTTTTTCTTTTTTAATTTTCTCAAGAATTGTATGAAAATTATATTTATATAAATTTAAAAACAGACTAATGATACTTATTTATTTGTTTCCAAGTTTATTTTTTTAGTTAATTTCAACCAAGAAAGATGATTTCTTAACCAAAACGTTAATCTTTCAACAAACAACCAAATTAATTTTAAACAAAAAATTTGCATTTACATCTAATCTGATAAACTTTCCGACAAAAGAAATAAATTCAAATAATTGAATTTTTAATCTTCACAAACAAATTTTCAAGGAAATTATAGATAAATCAGTTTGATTTTTAAACAAACAAGATGGTTTTTAATAAAATAATTTAATTTTCAATAAAATTATTAATTTTTTTACCAAATTGTTTAATTTCCAAAGAAAAAGATAAATTATTAAGGAAATAGTTCGCATTTACAACGAAATAGTTGAACTTCCAAGCAAACGAGATGAATTTTTAATTAAAAAGTTAAATTTTTAATCAAATAATTCAATCTTTAAACTTGAAAAGATAATTTTCAACCAGACGGTCGAATAATCAAACGAAAAAGATTTCTTTTGATTAAAAAACATTAATTTTTAACAAAATAGTTGAATTTTCAACAAAATGTTTAAATCTTCAAAAAAATATTTACATTTTTAACCACACATTATCATTTTTAACAAAATAGTTGAATTTTTCACTAAAATTATTAGTATTTAACAACAAAAATGAATTTCCAACAAAGAAACTAAAAACTATAAATTTTCAACGAATAATGGAACAGTTAAATGTTCAGATAAAAAATTAATTTTTCGCAAAAAGTTAAATTTTCCAACAAAGGGGTGAACCTTCAATCAATTAAATAAAAATTTAACAAAGCAGTTCATCTTGCAAAATAGCCGTTAAGTTTTCAATCAAGAAAAATATATTTTAGTAAATGCATCAATTTTAAAATAAATGATTGAATTTTTAAATAAAAACGATCAATTATCAATAAAAAAATAAAATAGTTAAATTTGTAGTCGAAAAAATTGATGTTTTGCCAAAAAGGAACGAATTTTCAACAAAAACTCTTAAATTTCAACAAATTTACGACGAATTACATTATTTTTTAAACAAAATTTTCTATCAAGAAGTATAAGTATTAATCAGAAAAGACGAATTTACAACGGAATTAATCCATTTTTAACCAAATTGTTGAATTTTTAACTAAAACATCAATTTTCAGCCAATATTTTGGAAAAGTACTTTCCTATCAAAAAACCAATTATCAACAAAAAAATGAATTAGTTGAATTATAAGTGCAAAAAATTAACTTTCGACCAAAAAAAAAAAATTTCCAAGAACTAATAAAATGAATTTTTGACCAATTAATTCAATTTTCAAGGATAAAGTTGAATTATCTTCAAAGAAAGATGAATTTTCAATGAAAAATTTAAATCTAAATTTGCAATAATAGAATAATTTGAAGTCACAACTGTATTAGTTAAATTATCAGTGCAAAAATTTATTTTTTAGGGAACAACAAGATGAAGGAATTTTTCCTGAAAAAAGATAAATTTCTAAACAAAAATACAATAGTAGAATTTTGAAATAAAAAGAATCAACTTTCGACGAAAAATAGTACAGTTTATCAGGGAAAGTAGGGGAAATAGTATGAAGTCTCTTTTTAGGTGCTTTACTTGTAAATGAAAATTATATTTTTATATCGTCAAAAACACTTTACCCCCCCCCCTCACCCTTTATACAGCGTGACATATTTTTAAAGGGCCCCTTTAAATTAAATCTGCAGACGAATTTTCTCATCCGAATCAAATTGCTTTGTTAAAGTCCTCTTAAGTCTATATTTGAATCTTGGAACCCTGTTGGTGAAAGAGGGTGGATTTAGTCCTTTCAAATATTCGAGATTGGGAATACCTGCAATCTTGTCATCGCTTCCTTCCTCCGGAGGCCCCTCCTCCTCTTCGAGAGACGGACCACGAGATTCCATCATCGATCGAAGAAGCTTCTCGAATTCCTCAAGCTTGTCGTTATCACCATTGTTCCTAACAGTGGGCATTGGCTCACCGACTTCCTCGCTCATATTCCTTTCCATCAAGATGAAACTGTCGATACTGCTTTCAGAATCCGACATCGTCTGGCAGGTCTGATTAAAAAATGAAAATATTAAGCGGGAGATTGAAAAGGGTGATGTTATTGTGAGAAGAGGAACAATATTATGCTTTATAGAGGTTTCATTATTGCAGAGGATCGATTTTTCATTAATACCCTATTTTATAAATGGAGAAGTCGTCCTTCATTAAAAAGTTTGTATAATAGTTTATTTAATAGTTATAAAATAATATTTAAATATGGAGGCACTGAGCGAGGACTGTAGTGCTCATAAACCAGGCTTATTGATTTAGGCTTATCCATTACACATCCATCGCAAGATTCCCTTTTTTCGTCCGGTTGTGACAATAAGAATTTAAACCCATTCCCGCTTTTATTCTTCTTTCTTCCACCCATCCTACATACATTCCCTTCTCCTACTACTGCATGTACTCCCTTCTCCCTTTTGACTATCCATCCTACAACTACACTCACTCCCTTTTCCTTTCTTCTACTTAGCAAGTACCTATTCTACACACACTCTCTTCTCCTTTCTGTCCACCCATCCTACACAGACTCTCTTCTCCTTTCTGTTTAGCCATCCTACACCCACTTCCAATCAGGTCTCCTTTCTTTTCACCCATCCTACACTCACGCCCATTTTCACTCCCTTATTGTTTCTTTACACTCACCCTTTACCAACTCTTTTCCCCTCAATCTACCACGATCTCTCCTACACCTTTCATTCGAAACATCCTAACAATTTTTCTGTTCTTCATTCTGTCTACTAATCCCACACCCACTCCCACTTCCTTTCCCTTTCTGTCTACCCATCCTACGCACATTTCCTTCTCCTTTCTGTCCATTAAACCTAGACCCACACCCACTCCTCTCTTGTTTCTGTGCACACATCCTACATTATATCTCACTTTAAATCCTACTCCCTTCTACTTTATTTACACTCATCCTAGACTCACTCTTCAGCCGATCACTCTGATATCCTTTACCTTCCATTCCCCTCACTCTATCACGACCCCTCCTGTATCTTTTATTTAAAACATCCTACATACGCTCTTTTATCCGTTCTGGCTTCCCATCCGACATCCACTTCCTTCTCATTTGTGTGCACCCATCCTACACACACTCCCTTCTCCGTTCTGTTCGCTCATTATTCATACGCTTCCTTCTTCTTTCGGCCTAGCAATCCCACACCGATACCCCTCCCTCCTTCTTTTTTCCACCCATCCTACACTCACTCACATTTCCACTCTCTTATTCTTCCTCTACACTCATCCTAAACTCACTCTTTACCCTATCACTTTGACATCCTTTACCTTCCCTTCCCCTCACCCTTCAACGACCTCTCCTATATCTTTCATTCGAAACATTCTACATATTCTATCTTCTCTATTCTATCTACTCATCAAATTCCTACTCCAACTCCCTTCTCCTGGCTATTTACCCATACTACGCACATATCCTTCTTTCTGTCTACCAATCCTAGACCCACTCACACTTCTCTCTCTTTTCTTTCCACCCATCCTACATATTCTAACTCTCACCCTTACTTCCTTCTTCTTTCTTTACAATTATTCTACACTTACTCTTTCCCCCATCACTCTCACGTCCTTTCCTTTCCCTTCCCCTCGTCCTACCTCCACCCATCCTACATAGGTCATTCGAAACAAACTTTAGAGATTTAAAACATTAAAAATGTTTTCAGTTCCATTTTAAAAATTGTACCTAATGACTTTCATTATTGAGATTTAAAAGCACGCACCGTACCAAACTTCCGGTTTGACTAGACAAACTCCTTTCTACCTTTTCCATGTTCCTGATTTGAAATTCTCAACACTAGGACGCGTATTTTAATTAGGACTTCTCGAAAAATGGTTAATCGTGATTGGGAGAAAGGAGGTTAATCTCATCCCTCCCTACACTTACCTCATACCCCTTTTCTTGCGACCCTAAAAAAATCTTACGCCCTAGTGTTAAACATTTGGAATCAGGGATATTGGAAAAGCTGGAGGGAGTGGATGAGGGGCCCATCCCTCCCTCCATTCATTCTAAACCCCTTTTCCTGCCCCCTATCTCGCTACTTATTTCTGGCATTTCCGATCCTTTCTTCTAGCCCTCCTTACTTTCCTATCCTTCCCCTACTTCCCCATTCCACTCATATTTCCCCTACCACTCTATTCTACCCCAGCCCTTGTCAGTATCCATGCTGATTTTTTTTAAATTTTAGTATATCGTTTTAAATTAATTTAAATTCAGGTATTCAGTTTCAGAAACTAACAAGGAGTTAGAAATTTTGTCTATCTCATTAATTTCTTACTGATAGTTCATTAGATTTCTGTTCATTTACCAAAAATATGATGTATCAATGACAAACAGTATTCGAACAATCTCCTTGTTTCACAATTTTTTTGTATAAACTTAAATCTTTAGTCATACAAAATTTATTTATTTATACAAAAATTTAAGCAACATATGAAATTCGCTTTTTTCTTGAATTTTAAATGTTAAAAATTGAAGAGAATTAAAAATTAAATTTTTCCTAAAGAAAAAAAAATAATTTTTTAAATTTTTCTGTTACAAAATAAAATTTTAAACTTAGCATATAAATTTTGAAATTCATTCGACAGACATTGGTATTCAGCGCTAATTAAGGGCCGTTTAAATGATTCTCGTCTCCACTATATTGCTAAAAAATTATTTTCTTATTCTACCATACTATTAATTAATCGTTTATATTGTTTAAAAAAAGATATTTTATCATTTACTATGGAGTAGAATAACTTATAAATAAGAGAATTAGATCTTTTCATTAGCACATAGCAAGATCCCGATTTTGGGATCTTTTCTTATAGCGCATGCGTCGCGTCAACAACTGGATTGGTTATATGTGGCGCATTTATTTGAAATGATTGATTTTTTTATTTTTGATATAATTTTTTACAACCAATAATAATTGTAAAGTGCATCAGGATATTAGAAATTATTTTTAATTCATAATTAAAAATAAAAATGTATTCCTTTTGTTACATTTAAAATCTATTATTTATTTTTAAGGAATACAAATCAGAGTTACTTCACGGTTCACTTTATAAGCCTATTTTGTGATAAAAAAAATAGTTTAAATAATTTTATAAGCATTATGTGTGTCAAATAATTTTGTTAGACATTCAATTATTTTAAATAAGCGCTCCAAAGGTAGCCAAATGAAAAGGTCCCAAAATTAGAAAAATGTCGACAGTGTGAAATGTGTGAATTAAAAAATTCCAGACAGTTTATGGTATAAACTGATTTTATAATTTCCAAAATAAAATTAACATAACCTTAAAATAGGGAAATTATAATTGCGCGAATTTATAATTGCGTGAATTTTCTTTTTCAAATAATTTCTCCTTTGGAAATTTTACAGTGTCTGAAATGTTATTTTTTGGGATTTTTCATTCGTCTAGATATTAACCAAATATTTTGTTTGTAATCTTTTTTCGGATGCCAACGAGAAATTTTTTTCTGGACCTAATAAATTCAATTAATATTAGAATGTTATTTTCCGTGGAATTAAAAATCTATCAATTTAATTTTAATGCCAATATAATCATTTGCAAATTTTATTTTTTATTATAAAGATTTTTTTAACTTATTGTTGTGGCCTAAAGTAAAAAGAATAAATTACATACTAAAAGCGATGACATTTAAAGCAAAGAGTTAGATTTATAAAAAAATTTTCACTCACAATTTTTGTTTGAAATAAATTTGTAAAGCACATAGCTCTTATTTTTTCTCTGAAAGAATTTTTCGAAATATAAAATAAAGAATTCTGAAAAAGCAGGGTAGGCTTTTCAGGGAAGCAAGTTTTTTAAAAATTAGAAATTTTGTTTTAACCTGAAAAATAACCATGACGGTGCTTGTGTACTGAATCGGAACTTCAAAATTCAGATGCTCAGGAGTTTTTAAAACTAATGAAAAAGTTTCAGTTAATTAGATTGAAACCGAACCAAGCAGTACAGCCATTAGTAAAGTAGTGCATTTCAACATTTAGGCACTTCAAAAAGTGTCAAAAATAGAAGAAAACAATAACTTTTCAAAAATGGTTAAAATAAAATATTTGACCAACTCTTATTCTTTTACTAAGCAAATAAGTAGTAAGAGTTACACAAAATTGATGGAAAGGTCTGGTTTGATTGATTTTAGCCTGACATCCACTAAAAGTCTATCAAGTTTGCATGGCCTAAAATTGGAAACCCTTCAACTACCATTTCTCAATTTCAAAGTGACAACCTTTTAAAACAAAAACTGTCAACGCCACCCCACACCGTCACAATCCTCTCAAATAGCATTTAACCCCCACAATATTCACTTTTCCAAATGGCATTCTTCACATTTTCTTTCTTTTTCCTTTCACAGGGGTAGGCCCATAGGGGGTGGCAATGTAGTATTCTTTTCCTCGCTGACAGTAGGTCGATTGTTTCTGCTTGATCTCAGACAAGCCTGCTCCTCAGCACGATCGAAGGGAGACGTGACATTTCTTTTGCACAATTTTGCCTCACACGGGGGTGGATAGGACAAAAATCCAACATGCCACCTAAGAGTGTGAGGCGCGAAGTGCTCGAGGGTACGTCGAGTGTAAAGGGGTGTTTCTGAAAAGAAGCTGATGGTGGGGGAGAGTCTTCGAAAAGAGGAGTACTCTCGCAGTGTCAGCAGATCTGAGATCCTCTGCAGCCTCCGGCACTCCGGGGCGGAAGTGCCCTGGAGTAAGGATGGAATCGAATGGGAAGACACGATGGCAGATAATATCTGAATATTGAGACACTAAGCGAGGACTGTCGCGCTCGTAAACTATGCTGATATGAATGCGGATGACTCCATTTTAGGCGATTCGCGATGCTTTCTGAATTGCTTATTGATTCAGGCTGTTCCATTACACATCGATCGCAAATTTTCCTTGGTTTCAACCAGTAGTGGCAATGAGAATAAGAACCCCCTCTATTCACTTCTTATTCTCCTCCCTCATCTCCCCTCATTTCGTTGCGGTTTCAATCATTCTACTTTCGCTATTTTCCTTAATTCATCCCCACTACCTTCTTTCTCTACCTTCCCTTCTAATGAACCTACAGCCTCCTATATATTCCCACTATCCTAACCTTTCCCCTCATCCACTCAATACTCATTATCTTAATCACACATCTTCCATCTCATCACCTTTCTCTTCCACTCCACTCTTATCACCTTTTTCTTCCTCTCCACGTACACCCAGCCTTCTTTGATTTTACCTCCATCCAATCAGTTACGCCTGCAATATCGCTTTCATTCCTATTTCCTCATTAATCACTATTTCTTTCAAAGCCTCTTCCACGTCTTCCATTCCATCCCTGCGTATTTCCAGCCCACCCCGTCCTACATACAACCACCATTCTAGCCCTTTCCTTCACCACACATTGTCCCAAACCTATTACATCTTCCACTCATGACCTTTCTCTTCCTTTTAGCATATACCCACCTTTCTCAGATATTAGGCCTATCTAACTACTTCAACCTTCAATATCCCTTTCCCTACCTTATTTTCATCAAAATATTACTTCTTTTCTCGCCCCTGGAACGTCTTTAATTCGATTGATACCCATTTCCATCCTACTCCTTCATACATATTACCACCATCCTAACCCTTTGCTTCACCCCTCACTACTGATTAATCTAGTCATACTACATCTTTACTCTCATCATCTTTCTCTTGCTCTACTCCTTTTCATACACCTGCGACGTCCACCATTCTATTCCTTGCCATTTCCAACCTACATTGTCCTACATATTACCACTATCCTAACCCTTTTCTTTACCACTTATTATTTTAAGCCTGCCACACCTTCCCTCTCATCGCGTTTTTCTTCCTTTTAGACCACACCCACCCTTCCTAGATTTTACTTCCACCCAACCACTTACGCTTTCAATATCCCTTCCTCTTCCATTTCCTTATAAAATACTATTTCTTATCACACCCCTTCCACGTCCTCCATTCTATCGCTAACCATTTCCACTATCCTAACACTGTCCTTTACCACTCATTATTTTAGCCCTGCCACATCTTCCCTCTCATCAGATTTCTCTTCCTCTTAGACTAAACCCACCCTTTCTAGATATTACTCTCTTCCAACTACTTTCCCCTTCAGTATTTCTTCCTCACCCTTCTCATTTTGAAAACACTACTCTTTTTGGCCCCTTCTAGGTCTTCCATTCCATCCTACCCTTTTCTAACGACCCTTCTTCTTGCTCCTGTCCATCGCCCTTCTGTTGAGCACTCATCCCTATTCTATTCCCTCCATCCCACCTCTTTTCTTTATCCTACCGTTCCTAAACTCCTCTTCTCCCTCTACTCTTCCCACCAAATCCTAAAATACTTTTCACTTAAAAAAAGAAGATTTTTCTAACTAGATCAATAACGGGCATGACAGGCCAACATTCTTTAAAAATAAGGGAAATATGAAGATTTTTACAAAAATTATGAAATATATTTTTGTAATAAAATTAATGTAAAGAATATATTTCATTCTATCTGAAAGCTTTAAATTCCTAACATTTGATATATAAAATTCAATTTTAAATAAATAGATGAAGTTTAAACCAAATAGTTGAATTTTCAACCAAAAATATTATATTTTATATAAGAAAAAACAGGAATGTTAAACAAATCACGTAATTTTTGAACAAAATAAATAAATTTTCAAATAAATATTAAAATTCTTCACAAAAATTCTTCACAAAATTTTTCAGTTTTTAACCAAAACAATGAATTTTTAAGCAAGAATCCGAATTTTCTAAAAAATATATATATTGCAACTAAATATATTAATTTTTACCAAAAAGGAAATACTTAAATTTTCATTGAAAAAATTAATTTTTAACCGAAAAATGTGTGAAAAAAGATGCATTTTTAAGCAATAATACTAATTTTTCTAATATTGCGACTAAATACATTAATTTTTACAAAAAATTAAATAGTTAACTTTTTGTTTAAAAAATTAAATAGTTAACTTTTTGTTTAAAAAATTAATTTTCAACAAAGAAATTGTATTTCCAGCCAAATGGTTCTATTTTAAGATAAAGAAATAATTTTCAACTAATATTATTAATCTTCAAGTGGAATAATTTGATTTTTAGTTGAAAATACATTTACAACCATAAAACAACGTATTTTCACAAAATAGTTAAAGTTGCAACAAAAGAATTCAATTTTCCAAAAGATAATTCAGTTTTAAATTAAAAAGATGAATTTAAAAGTAAAAATCTTCATTTTCTATAAAAAAGAAATGGTAAATAAATACATTAATCTTTAATTAGAGAAGACAAATTTGGACCCCCAAAGAAATACAGTTCATTTTTAGGCAAAAAATGTATTTTTAGTAACAAGAATTAATTTGTAGTCGAAAAAATTTATTTAAGAAAAAATTTTTAATACAAAAATATTTTTTTAGTAAGAAAAACTAACTTTTGGTGAAAAAATTTTTTAGAAAGATCAAATTTATTTTCAACAAAAAAAAAACAACGAATTTTCAGCTAAAAGAAGAAACAAATTTGCCCCAAAATAGTTCAATTTTCAAGTAGAAAGATGAATTTTCAGGCGAAAAGATTAATTTATATAACAAAAACACAAATTTTAAACAAACTACGTTGATTTTTAACAAAAAAGTGGAATTTTAGAAAAAATACTACCCATTTCAAACGATGACTTCTTGAGCAAGAATCCTTATTTTCTTTAAAAAAAAGAAATTGCAGCTTAATACATTTATTTTGAAGTAAAAAAGATACATTTTAACCAAACAGGAAATAGATCAATTTTCAGTTGAAAAATAAATTTTCAAGGAACTAGTTCAATTTCCAACAGAACCAATTTAAACTAAAATCAACAATCTTCTACAAAACAGATGCTATTTCAACTAAAAATTAAAAAGCTTAATTTTGGCTAAAACAATATGTTTAAAAAAAAATTTCCACAAAACAGTTCAATTTTCAAACAATCAGGTCAGTCTTCAAACATAAAAATTAATCTCCAACAAATTAATCAAATTTTCAACCATGTAGTTTGAATCAACTTAAAAAGATGAATTTTAAACACCAAAAAACCAAAAAAGAAGACTTCTTTACCAATTTTTTTTTTACTTTAAAACAAAAAGATGAATTCGCAAAGAAAAATTTAATATTATAATAACACCGCGAAAATGAGTGTTTAAGAAATTAATTCAATTTTCAACTAACCAAAAAAGATCAAATTTCTACCAGAAAAGGTTGAATTTTAACCCAAAAAGATGAATTTTTAAACAAATTGCAGTCTCAAGAAAATTAGATTTTCAACCAGGAAAAATGGAATATCAACAAAATAGTTACATTTAGAGCAAAATAATTAATCCTCTACTGAAAAAATTAACTTTTAATGTATTTGTTTATCCTTTAACCAAATAGTTGAATCCTCAAATAAAGGGAATATTTTTTAGTCAAAGACTTGATTTAGTCAAAAATGGATTTATAAAGAGGTTTTTACCATATTCTTTAGTCTTATTTCAAAAAGATGAATTTGTAATAAAACAGTTAAATACTAAAAAAAACAGATTATTTTTTAACCATTATATGACTTTTGAGTTTCAAAAATTAATTTACGATAAAAAAGAGGCTTTCAAGAAAATAGTTACACTTCTGTCCATAAAAATATATCTACGACCAAAATAATACATTTTTAACAAGGTTCGCAAAAAAACAAATTTTGGACTAGGCAGATAAATTTTCATTCAAACAGTCGAATTTTTAAGGCAAAAAGAAAAGTTGAATTTTAAACCAAGAAAAAATATTTCGCATGCTTTTTGGTTAAAAATTCGACTATTCTTGAGAAAATTAACTTATTGTTTACAATTCTTATTTTGTGGTTGGAAAGTGAACTGGTTCTTCTTTGACTAAAAATTTAATTATTTTTTAGAAGTTTTTTTTAATTCAACTGTTTTAGAAGAAATTTCAACTTATTTATTATTATTATGATGTTTTTAAAAAGAGAACTGAAATATTTTCTGAATGAAACTTGACCTCTTTTTTAATTTTTTTTCTAAATTGAAAATTCAGCTATTTTAAGAGAAATGTTATTTTTATGGAATAAAAATGTAAATGTTTCTTTGACAATTAAACTATTTTGTAAAGAGACATAGTTTTTGATTGAAAATTCCACTATCTAGATGAAAACTTAAGTATTACATAGTAAATTTACTATTTGTTTAAAATATATATATTTAAAAAGTATCTTTCTTCAATAAAATCAAAAACGAAAATATTTGGTAGAGAATTCAACTTTTTTGATATATTTATATCGTTTTTGGTTAAAATATTTTTTTCTTTATGAATGAAAAATCCTTTTTTTTAGAAATTTATTTTATGTTAAAAAATTCATAGTTTGTTCTTCAAAAGTCAACTGGAATCTTTTTTGCATGAAAATTCAACTATATTTTTTAATTAAAAAAAAAATTAATATGTTTTAACAGAAATGTTATCTTTTTCAGATATAAATGCAACTATTTAATAGAGAATTAAACATTTTTGTTAGAAATTCATTTTTTGTATGTTAAAAAGTCGTCTTTTTGTATTAAATATTTAACTCTTTTTGTGGGAACTTATTTCTTGTTGAAAAATTCATATTTTGATCGTGAAAAGTCAACTCTTGATTTCAAATTTCATGTTTGTAGGGTAAAAATGCATCATTTTGTGGGAAATTAATTTTTTTGCTAAAAAGTCTAATTTTGGTTTAAAGAATCAATTTTTGTAAAGAAAATTCGTCTTTTGGCCTCAAGGTTCAACAATTTAGATAAACTTTTATTGACTTTTTGAGTGAAAAACAGTGTATTTGTTCAAAATTAGTGTTTTTGGTTAAAAATTGTTATTGGTATAAATTGCATTTTTTTGCATTGAAATATAAACAATCACATTTTTTGTTGGCAATTTATCTTCTGAGGTTTTAAGTTCAACTATTATGTTCACAATTTGATTATTTTGTTAAAATAATCTTTTATTGTAGGAAATACATTTTTTGTTTTAAATAAATTAATAAATTTCAAAATTTTAAATTTCCATGCGAAATAATTTGTTATTCCGTTTATAAAAGAGTCTATGTTAAAAACATTACAAGGTTAAAATGCTGCGGTATATGAATGTTAATGAGCAAGGAAAATGAAAAATTACACAGGACCACAAAATGGTGTTGAGAGTCTACTGGGATTCTAATAGGTATACTAACTAAGCCCCAACCCCACAAGCCCCAAATTCCAAACCCACAAGCTTCATATCAACAAACCCAGAAACCCCAAACCAGCAAGCTCTGAACCCACAAACTCTAAATACACAAGCTCCATATCCACAAACATACAAATCCCAAACACACAACCCTCCTACTCATAAGCCGACAAATTCCAAACCCACAAACCCACAGACCTCAACCCCATAAGCTTCGTATCCACAAACGTATAAAACACAAACCCACAAACCCCTAACTCACATGCTTCATATCCACAAACCTAAAAAAACCTAAAATCCACAAACCCCAAACCCACAAACTTTAAACCCACAAGCTTTAAACCCACAAACTGCATATCCACAAACGTGCAAACCCAAAATCCCAAACCCACAAGCTTCATATCCACAAATGTACAAACCCCAAACCCGCAAGCCCCAATCCCATAAACCCAAACCCCTAAACCCACAAGCTCCAAACCCACAAACTTTAAATCCCATAACCTCAATTCCACAAACCCAAATACCTCACATCTCATAATATCAATTGAGAAATTGGTATAATTTGGGGTTGGCGAGTTTGGGGTTCGTTAGTTTGGAGTTTGTGTGTTTGGGGTTCGTGGGTTTGGAATTGTTGGTTTGGGGTTTGTATGTTTGTGGATATGGAGCTTGTGGATTTGGGGTTTGTAGGTATGGAGGTTATGTATTTGAAGTTTGTGGATTTGGAGCTTGTGGATTTAGGGTTTGTGGGTTTGGAGCTTTTTGGTTTGGGATTTGTGGGTTTGTTGATATGGAGCTTGTGGGTTTAGGGCTTATTAATTTAAGCTTTATAGGTTTTTGGACGAAATTTATGCATAAATTCTAGGTTTTCAACCATTTTTTAAATTTTACTGCAAATCCTGGCGTGCTGGCTTAATTCTGAGAATGGATTCGTGTTCAGTGATCCCAAAAACATAAAATATACCTACTAGAATCCCAGTAGACTCTCAACACCATTTTGTGGCCCTGTATTAGTCAATTAAAAATCAGGGCATTCAGAAATTGAACTAGCATGACTATCAAAACATTTTTGGAAACTAAAAATTAGGTAAAGTAAGAGAGGGGAGAGGTAGAAATATTTTGTTACGGTTTGTTACAGGGGTGAGAAGGGGTCTTAGAGAGGGCCTAGAATCCGTTACGTAATTGAAGTATGGCCCCTAAACAATAAATTTGAATTCTCAATTAATAGACTTTTTAATGAAAAAGATTTAACATTTAGCAAAAAATAGTTGGTTTTTAAGGTTTTATAGGCCCAAACCGAATCCCTTTTAGTCTTGGTTGGATAACTGCCCGTCATATTTTTTTTAAGGAGGGAAAGTATATGGAAATTGTGTGGGGATACGGGAAATGAGAGTAAGAGTCTAAGGAAAGTTAGGGGAAGTATGGGATGTTAGTAGAAGTGAGAGGAAGCGAGGGGAAGTGAGGAGAAGGTAGAACAAGGAAGAGGAAATGAGGGAGAACAAAAGCTGGAGCAGTGATGGGGAATTATGGGAGGGGAGGTATGAGAGTTAAGGAGAAATTAAGGTACAGCGTAATTGAGAGATGGGGAAAGCAAGAAGAAATTAGTGGAAAAAATGTAGGGGAAGTGAGAAGAGGGAAATTAATGGAAATTAGGGAAGAGAAAGTAGGGAAATTAAGAAGAAATAAGGGTATAGGAAGTGATGGGCAATATGTTGAAGGGTACTAGAGGAAGTGTGGAAAAAATTGTGATGGAGATTTATAGGAGTTTATCGGGGGGGAGTAAGGGGAAATAATAGGTGGGTTAGTGCGGGCTGGTGAAGTAACTATAGGAAGAGGATTCCTTGGAAAGTAAAGAAAGGTAAGGACGGCAGAAGAAAAACGAAACCCAATAGAAATCGTTCAGCGCCGATGTTCTGGTGGTTTGGATTTCACCTCGACCTTTAGGCTCCCTATTATCCACTTGACTGTAACTTGATTATGATAATTACGAAAATTATATTTGTTCAGTATTTGATTTATTTTTTATTTTTGTCTATATATTTTATTAAAATACTATGATATCCGATCGTAAAAATCAAATTGAAAATAGAAATGGAATTTCTCCCTCATTTCTTCGAGCCACAGTCCCATAAGAAATATCCCCATAGAACGCTGATTGCTTAAATCGAAGACTTAAGGTCTTTCCAATTATTGGGAAAATAACAGTGGATTCATCGAAATGAGATTAAAAGGACGATATCGACTGAGTAGAGCTCTTCAAATCCAAACAAAGAAACGGTACAAAGATTTTCTTATTTTGTGAAGGGGAAGAAAGTACCAAACCATTTTTGATTGGTTCTGAAGGATAATAGGGTCAATAAAGTCAAGTCTTTTCCTTCTTTGAGTACCACTGAATTCTTATACCTATATATAGTTAATTCAACGAGATTCGCGAATGTCTGCATAAATGCGATTCCGACTGAAATATTTCCATAGATTTAAAATTTAATCGTACATTGAAAGCTCAATAATTGGGTTGAAAATTTATGTATTTTGTTGGGAATTAGTTTTTTTTTGTTTTTATGTTAAAAATTAATGTTCTCGATTAAAAATTTAACTGCCAGATTAAAAATTTGAAATACTTTTCTAAAAACTAATTTTCTTTCTTAAAAAATTTAATAATTCGTTAAATTTTAATTTTTTATTTATTAAAAAAAAATCGCTTTCACTTGTACGTTGTTGAAAATTTGTTTTGTTAGCAGAAAATGAATCATTTGGATTGCTCATTTAACTGCTTGGTTGAGAGTTGAAATACTTTGTTAACAATTTATTTTATTGCTTGAAAATTTAACTACTTTTTTTTTAATTTGTTCTTTATTCATTCAAAATTAATTTTTTAACTAATTATTTATCTATTACATAAGTGGTTTATAATTAATGCTTTTAGTTGCAAATTTAACAACTTAGTTAAAAATGTATGTATTTTGTTGTAAATTCATCTTTTTGGTAGAAAATCAATTTTTTTATTTGAAATTTAATTGTTTATTTGGAAATAAAAACATTTTTTATTAGCTAAGGGTCCATGTTTTTTGTTGAAAACTTTGTTAAATACTCATTTTTTGTTCTTGTTCTTTTAAATCAATTTTGGTTGTAAACAGAAAAGACTATTCTATTTGTGATTTAAAATTGATGATTTTTGGGTAAAACTTCAACTACATTAATTTTACTGGTTAAAAAAGTAACTATTTCGGTAAATATTTGGTCTTTATTTACTGAAAAACAATTTACTCAAAATTGAACTAATTTGTAGAAAATTAATCTTCTCGTATAAAAATTTATCTGTAAAGTTTAAAGTTTAAATACTTTGTTGAAACTTTACTTGTTAAAATACTCATTCTTTATTGGTTAAAAATTAATTTTTTCAACTAGAAACTTATAGATTTCATCATTAGTGATAAAGGTATCGCTTCTAGTTGAAAATTCAAAAACTAAGTTAAAATATTAAAATATTTCTTTAAATATTCGTTCTTTATTGATTAAAAACTAATTTTTATAATGAAAATGTATTTGTTCCACAATTGGTAGAAAATTCGACAATTTGTTTAAAAATGTAACTACTTTATTAAAAATTTGCATATTGTGTTTTCAGTTATAAATTTATTATTGTTTCTTAAAAATTCAGATAAATTAAATAAATTAAAAATTTGTTAAATTTTTTAATTATCCTAATTAAAAATTTATCTGCGTATTTCGAATTTAAAATACTTCACTAAATATTTATATTAGTGGGTAAAAAATTTAATATTTTTTTTAAAATTCGTCCTTAATTGGTTGAAAATTAGTTTTTTAAATAAAAATATGTCTATTTTATAATCTATTAAATTGAAAATTGAACTGCTTGTTTGAAAGTTGAAACACTTTGCTACAGATTTTTTTATTAATAAAGGGTTATCTTTTAGGTTGAAAATTTAATTGGTTTGTTGAGAATTCGTATATTTTGTTGTTTAAAATTACATTTTTTTATTTGATAGTTTCACTATTCTATTTTTGTTGAAAATTAAACATTTTTACTTAGAAATTCAACTACATTTATTTTATTGGTTCAAAATTTAACTATTTTGTTAAATATTCATTTTCATTTGTTGAAAATAAAGTTTTTTCACTCAAAGTTGAACTATTTTATAATTGCTGGAAAATTAATTGCTTTTATTTGAAGATTCAACAAGTTCGTTCAAATTTTATTTATTTTGTTGTAAATTCATCTTTCTTGGTAGAAAATTAATCTTCTTGGATTAAAACTTTTATGTGAGGTTGAAATTATTTGTTAAAAAATGATTTTACTAATTGAAAATTACACTATGTCCTTAAAAATTAATTATTTCTTGGTTGAAAATTAATTTATGAACTTAAAACTTATCTAATTCATGATTAGTTAAAAATTGACCGCTGGTAGTTGAAAATGCAACAATTTGGTTGAAAATTTATTAAATTTGTGGTAAATTCGTCTTTTTGGAAGAAAATAAATTTTTTTCATTATTTTAACGGCTTGGTTATAAATTGAAATGCGTTGTTCAAAATTTATTTTATTGCTTGAAGGTCCTTCTTTTTCGTTGAAAATGTATCTGGTTTGCTGAATTTTCGTTTTTCAATTCATGTAATTTGTTATAAATTAGTACTTTTGGCAGAAAATTAATCATTTTGATTGTTAATTTATCTGCTTGATTAAAAGTTAAAATACTTTATTAAAAATTCATTTCATTGTTTTAAAATTTAAATATTATTTAAAAATTCGTTCTTTATTTGTTGAAAATTAATTTGCTATCTAAAAATTTATCTACCCCATAATTGGTTGTAAATTGATCTCTTTAGTGGAAAACTCGACAATTTAATTTAAAATTGATGTATTTTGTTGTAAATTCGTATTTTTAGTAGAAAATTGATCATTTTCATTGTAAATTAAACTGCGTTGTTGAAAGTAAAAATAATTGGTTAAAAATTTATTTTATTGTTTAAAAATATTATTTTTCGTTAGTAATTCGTTCTTTATTGGCGAAAAATTAATTTCTTCACTAAAAACTTATCCATTACATAATTGGTTGGAAATTCACCGCTTTTACTTAAGAGAATTCAACAATTCGTCTTGAAATTCATGTAATTTTTCGGAAATTCCTCTTTTTGATACAAAAATAATCTTTTTAATTAGAAATTTAACTGCTTGGTTGAAAGTTGAACTGCTTTGTTAACAATTTGTTTTTTTTTCACAATTTTTTTTATTTTCACAATTAATTCATTTGTTTTCAAACTTACATTTTTTAAATTGAAAATTTGGCTATCGAATTTTTATCTCAATTTTTGGTTGAAAATTGACAATTTTACTTTAAAATTTAACTCAATTTATTTTATTAGTTAAAAATGTAACTATTCCGTTGAATATTAATTCATTATTTTTTGGAAATTAATTTTTTTTTACTCAAAATTAAAATATTCCATCATTGGTAGGAAAATGATCGCTTTTAGTTAAACATTCAACAATTTGGCTGAAAATTTATTTATTTCATTATAAATTTTTTTAGTAGAAAATTAATCTTCGTGATTGTAAATTTATCTGGATGGTTAGAAGTTGAAATAAATTATTAAAGATTAATTTTATTGGATGGAAATTATTTTCTTAACTAAAAGTTTTTTTTATTTCATAATTCTTCGAAAATTGATCGCTGTTAGTAGAAAATTCGATAATTTTGTTGAACAAATGATGTATTTTGCTGTTAATTCGTATTTTTGTAGATAAACTAATTTTCTTAGTTTAAAGTCAAAATACTTTTTCAAAAATTTGTTGCATTATTTAAAGGTTCATTTTTTTGTTGAAAATTTAACTAATCTGATGAAAATTCGTTTTTTGTTTGCTTGTCAAGAATTAATTTTTTTTAACTAAAAATTTCACTATTCTGTTTTTGATTGACAAATTTATCGTGTTTACTTAAAAATGCTACATTTTTTAACTAAACATTTACCAATGCTTTGTCAAAAAGTTATTTTATTTGTTGAGGATCCGCTTTTTGGGATGAAAATTTCACCATATTTTGTGGAAAATATTTTTTTTCTTCTGAAAATTAATTTTTTCAACTGCAAATTTAACTATTGCACTTTTCGTTGCGGGTGCTTCTTTTCGGTTTAAGATTCAACTATTTGGCTAAAAATTAACTTTTTGATGTAAAATTAACTTTTTGGTTGAAAATTCATGTTTTTGGGTTAAAAATTTGAATACTTTTTAAAAAATTTACTTTCTTGTTTGAATATTTAACGCTTTATAATGACTCTTTATAAAAAAAATTCAAACAAATATTTCAACGTCCAAACAAATTGTTGATTTTTCAACAAAAAGGTGATTTTTTTAACCACGAAAATTAATTTTCTATCAAGAATATGGATTATCGACAAAATTCATAATTTTTTATTCTAGGACTTTAATAAACTCAAAAAGATTAATTTTCAACTACCAAAAATTTTACTATTATATTTTTAGTTTCAAGTTCATCTCGTTTCGTTAAAAATTCTTCTATTTAATTGAAAATTAAGTTTTTTACTAAAAATTTAACTATTTCATTGAATTTTGCTCTTTTGCTGAACATTCTTTTT
This sequence comes from Belonocnema kinseyi, assembly GCF_010883055.1. Taxonomy (NCBI): domain Eukaryota; kingdom Metazoa; phylum Arthropoda; class Insecta; order Hymenoptera; family Cynipidae; genus Belonocnema; species Belonocnema kinseyi. Next base: position 25,181,582 of record NC_046660.1, read on the forward strand.
CTTTCTAAGATTAATCATTTCAGTTAAAAATGTATCTCTTTGGTTGACAATTTCACTATTTTGTTTAAAATGCTGTATTTTTGGGTAGAAATGAATCTTCCCTTTTGAAAATTCTTCTATTTGCTTGAGTATTCATGTAAAAATTAATTTTCTTAGTAGAAATTAATTTTAATTTTTTTAAATTTATATATTTGGTTAAGGGTTCAACTATTTTGTGACGAAATTCATATTTTGGGTTAAAAATTATTATGTTTATTACGTAATAATTAAAAATTGAACTATTTCATATTTGGTTAAACATTGATCGATTTTAGTTGAAAATTCATGTAATTTGTTGTAAATTAATACTTTTGGCAGAAAATGAATCATTTTGATTGTTAATTTATCTGCTTGATTAAAAGTTGAAATACTTTATTAAAAATTCATTTCATTGTTTTAAAATTTGACTATTATTTAAAGATTTATCTGCGCCTTTAAAATTTAAAATACTTCATTAAATATTTATATTAGTAGGTAAAAAATTGAAATTTTTCTTAAAAATTCGTTCTTAATTAATTGGAAATTAATTTTGTAAATAAAAATATGTCTATTGCATAATCTGTTAAATTGATTAACTATTGATCTTAAATGAATAAATAAATAAAAATAAATATAATAAAATAATAAATAAATAAAAATTATTTTTTATTATTAATAAGTAATTATTAAATAAAATTATTGAGTTTACAATCTAAAAATTGAATTTTATTATTGAAAATTAAACGTTTAGTTGAAATAAGATGGTATAATAAGTCGTTTTTTATTAAAATTTAATATTTTGAATGATTATGTTTATGGTTTAAAATTTATATTTTTAACTTAAAATTATTCTTTCTAGTTAAAAATTAAACTATTCAGTTAAAATTTATGTATTTTGTTGAAAAGTTGTGTTTTTGGGTAGAAGCCTAATGTTCTTTTTTTTAATTCATCTATCTGCTTAAAGGTTTGAACCAAAATTGGAATAGTTCGATTTTCAGTTTAAAGTATTAATTTATAACCAAAAGATAATATTTTAACAAAATACATTAATTTAAGACAAAATATGAATTCTGAACACAAAAATACGGATTTTTAAGAAAAAAATTGAATTATTTACCAACAAACCAATTTCTAAACGGAAATATTTAATCTTAAACTAAAGAAGAGTTTTCGGTCCTGACGCAAAATATAATTGTTCAACAAAAAAGTTCTTTTTCAACCAAATATTTAAATTTTTAACCAAAATTTTTAAATGAGCAAAATAAAAAAGACGAATTTTTCACAAAATGGTTGAATTTTTATTTAAAATATTAAATTTTCAATAAATGAATTAAATTTGTAGTAAAATAATTTTTCAATCGAATAATTAAATTTTTTGTCAAAAGAGGTAATTTGTGAACCGAAAATAGAAAAAACATGAGATTGAAAAAATAGTTGAATGTTTAACTTGTAATGGATACATTTTTAAATAAAAATTGATAAAAAAATTATTCTGAAATATAAAAAAAAAAATTTCAACAAAATAGTTAAATTACCCAATCAAACGCTCGATTTTTTATTATTAATTTTTATTTGATGTGGGCTTAAATCTTAACGAAGCTAGAGAGCATTTTTCACAATTTTAAAAATAATATTTAAAAAATAATGATTCTAGACAAGCAGACAAAAAATTACCATTAAAAGTTTTAACACTCGAATTTTGAACCCGAAAAATAAACATTTGACCAAAAAAGACAATTTTTAAATAAAATTGCTGAATTTCTAATAAAATGCTGAAATTTCTAACCAGAAGAGATGAATTCTAATGTAAGAATAGAATAGTAGACCTTTCATTGGAAAACAATTAACTTTCAAAGGAAAAACTTTCATGAAAATAGTTCAATTTCCAAATCAAACACTTTATTTATTTTTTTATTTGACGTGGGCTTGAATCTCAGCGGAGCTAAAGAGCTTTTTTTACAATTTTAAAAATCAATATTAAAAAAATTATGATTCTAAACAAGTAGACAAAAAATTTCCTTAAGAAATTTTACAAAAACTTGAATTTTTAACCCGAAAAATGAATATTTAACAACAAAGTATAATTTTTTAATAAAATTGTTAAACTTCTAATAAAATAATTAAATTTTTAACCAGAAGAGATGAATTCTAATGCAAAAATACAATAGTAGACCTTTCAATTAAAAATAATTAACTTTCAAAGGAAAAACTTTCAAGGCTACGAATTTTCCGTTGAAAAAGACGAATAAAAAACAGTTAAATTTTCAACAACAAAATTTTACTTTTTTACCAAATAGATAAATTTTCAAAAAAGAAAATCAGTTTTTTAACAAAATATATTAAGTTTTATCCCAATAGTTGATTTTTTAATCAGGAAAGATTATTTTTCAATTCAAAATATGAACTTTAAATAAAAAATATAATATTTATATTTCCAATTAAAAAGATAATTCTTAAATAAAAAAAAAACGAATTTTCATCAAAATAGTTAGATTTCCAGAGCTTTTTCACCTTTTTAAAAATCAATATTCAAAAAAATATTTATTGTATATAAGTAGACAAAAAATTATCATTAAAATTATTACAAACACATCAACTTTAAACTCGAAATACGAATTTTAAACCAATAAGGATAATTTTTTAATAAAATTTGGAACCAGAAGAGAGGAATTTTTAATAAAAACAAAAATAGTAGCCTTTTCATTTAAAATAATTAACTTTTACTGCGAAAACTTTCAAATGCACGAATTTTCTATTGGAAAAAACGAAATAAAATAAACAGTTATATTTTCAACACTATCGTAAAATTTGTAAGCCAAGAAAATGAATTCTGAATCAAAAAATATGATAGTAGCTTTTTTAAATAATTTAACAAAAGAATTAAATAATAATACTTTATTTGTTTAATTTTTCATACACATTTTCACCAAAGATTAATTTTCAATCAGAGGGGGGGGGGGGGGAATTTAAAGGAAAGAATTAGATTTTCTTTTTGGATTGTAATAATTTAGTTTTGCATTTAAGCGTGAATCCGAAAAAAGAAAAGTTTCTTGAAACAGGGAAAAAAGAAGAATGAAAAAAAGCAGTAAAAGAGGAGAATAGGGGAAATTATGAAAAGTCTGATAATGAATAAATTTCAATTACTGCTGGAATTTTTTGATATAAATTCAAATTTAAATTCGTTGATCAAAATAATTATCCAATATTCGCTGGGTGCGGTCGCATCATATGATCAAACATCTCCTAGCAACCACATTGCACAGTTGCGTGTACGGAATTTCCACCGATGTGTAAAAAGGTATAAAAAACAGTTTCTAGAGTCAATAAATTCATTAAAAATCAAAAAGTTTATTATATTAATTTCTGAGTGCTTTTGTAATATTTCAATATTAAATTGGAGAAACGAATTCACCAAAAACACGATGGTGTTTCACCATCGTGAAGCTTTTTATAAAATCTGGGAAAAATATCGCGATTAAGGATCAAGTACAAGAATAAAATTTATCCAAAGATTTAAATAAGTCATTTTTAATTAATTTATTTCTCAGTTTTCTAGTTCGTTCTTTATATTTTTAGAATATTTTACTACTTACTCTTTTATTTTTCGTGTTTTCTACAATACTCTTCCAATTTCTGGTAAATGAAGAAACCTGTCAGAACGTTAGCACCTCAAGGTGTGTGTATTGACGCCGGCGCATTGTGGGACGAAGCGGTCTATAATTTTCGGTAAATTTACAATTTAAAAAATCCGCGCGCCGCGCGGGAACATCGTCACCGCGCGATGAGCGCGCGGCTCGCTTCGCTCGCGCAGCTTTTGGTTCTCGCGCTTCGCTCGATCTTTATATTTTCGCACATTCTTGCATAAACATTTTAAAATTAAGACTCAAAATAACCACCACTGTAATTTTGTGTTTCTGAATTCTCGTTTGTTAAAAGAGCTCGCTTCGAGAGTTTGAGCGCACCAACGGCGCGTGACTGACGGCTTTTGCACTCCGTGCTCGGTCTTTGCATTTCTCCTGCATTCGTACATAGACCTTTTAAAATCAAAGGTCAACGGATCGACCACTTTTATTTTGTGATTGTGAACTCTCTTTTGTTAAAGCTCTTTCGGCTTTGACGAACACATTCTCATCACGTATCTCGTGCTTCGCACTCGATTGTCATAATTATTTAAATCTTCGTTTCTTATTTTGCTTTAAATTATATTCTAAACTACGCTGAAACATTGATCAATTCATTAAATTTAGATCATTACAATTCATAATATGCATTAAAATTAAATCATATTTACACTTATTTACTTGTTTTTATAATTTTTTTATTTTTTAATCTTGTTTTTTATGATTAAAGAAAAACTACGGCTCATCTACATAGGGTCTAATGAAAGAATTTAGATAGGACCCTATATAGGGTCCTGCGGAGGAGCCTGTATAGAATCCTATATAGGATTCTATGTCCTCTTTCGCCTTTTCTGCACTTTTTCAAAAATTTTATTTTTAATTTTATTTTTTACGATTAAAAGAAAATCTACTCGTCCTATCAAAAATTATTCATGAGTTTTCATTTATAATTTTTATTGTTTTTCACGCATAAAACAAGTTTTTTCTCAGTTTTGCCGTGGCTTGTGTCGTTAGTCCAAATTTTTTTATTTTTTTTATTTTTTATGTTGTTTGTTACGACTAAAAATAAAAACTACCTGTCCTATCGAAAAGTTATTAATAACAAATTTGTAGATCTTTCCAGGGCGTGCAATTTTACCTTTTTCATTTTTTTTGTATCTTTTGCATAGTTTGACCAAAAATTGAATTTTTGGATTTTTCATTTTTTTTGCACGATCAAATTTTTAATTTTCGACTTTTCGACCAAATTAGAAACGTTGTTATGATAATCTAGTAGGGCTTTCTAAAATCAACGTTTTAAATTATTTTTCATAAAATCTGGTTTGCAAACTTGTTCTTTCTTTTTATGTCTTAAAAAAGTGTACCAAAGCAGAATACAATCTAATCAATTTTTCGATAGTTATCGTGCGTACAGAAATATAGACTACAGACAGACAGACAAACACCTTCTTAGAAATAGTTTTTTCTAATTCAGGGGGTCTCAAAACGTGGAGATTTGATAAAAACCGTCAAAGTGAAATTTTACATAAAACCAATACCTTCTCATTATCAAAAATGTTACAAGATTTCAATTTATTATTGAAATCGCAGTTGACGGTGTTAACTAGGATGCTGAAATTCGACAAACGCCGTAAGTGCACTGAAAAAATCTGACCGCAACGTGGGGACATTCTCATCGCGCGCTGTAAGCGCAGCTCGCAACCTTGACCGTGAATTCTCTTTTGTTAAAACTCCTTCGGCTTTACGCACACATTCTCATCACATATATCATATTTTCGTATCTTGCATAATTTGACAGCAATATTTAAAATAAATTAAAAAATATATTTAAAGATATTTTAAAATATTTAGGAGAAATTAATATATACTTTAAGAAATTGAATAGATTTTCAAAGAGTTTCAAACATTTCCCAATTTATTAAGAGATTTAACAGAGTTCTAGGAATGCAAGAACCTTGTTCATATTTGAAAATTACTTGTAAATTTTGAAACTCATTTCAATTATACTGAAATTCCTTTAAAATTCTTTAAAATTGGTAAAAAAAATTTAATTCATTAACAATATCTTAAACTCTTTTAAATATTTTGAAATCTTTTAAAATTTATTTATAATATTTGAAATTTTTAAAATACTAAAATAAATATTAATCCTCTTGTATTAAAATTAATCCCTTTGTACTAAAAAATTAACAATTCGGTACAAAATGAAGCTATTTGGAATAAAATAAAACTATTTGATTGAAAATATTTTTATGTTGAAAATTCTACTTTTTACTAGATAATTCGTCTTTTTTATTTCAAAAGTCAACAATTCGGTTGGAAATCAATGTATTACGCTAAAACTTGTGTTTTCGTGGTGAGAATTAATTTTCAATTTGAAAATTTAACTTTTCAACCTTTGCTTGAATACGGATTGTTTGTAGTTTGAACATTCAACTATGTTGTAAAAAATTAATTAATTTTTCGTTGAAGATTTGTGTTTATAGATTGAATTTAACTTCTTGGCAATTTGCTTTTTTATATTAATTTTTAAAAGTGAAAATTTAACTTTTCAATTTTGGGTTTAAAATTTATGTTTTTTATGGTTAAAAACTTATACTTTTAAGTTGAAAATTTATCTCTTTTGATTGAAGATTATAATTTTACTGTTTAAAATTCATCTCTTCGGGTTTTTTTCAGTTTTAAAACTTAACTCTTCTTCAACTAATGTCGTAAAGTTGTCGTAAGGATGTCGTAAATATGTTGTAGAGACGTCGCCAAATATTGTGCCCGCTGGGAAGTGTTTACGACTATGTCTGTCTGTTCGTTCCTGGACGGCTTGTTTGTTAGCACGATAACTTTCGAAAGAATTGACTGATTGGATTTTCCTTTCGTAAACTCTTTTAGTATCTTCAAATGAAAGTCAACCCAGTGAGCACAAAATTTGGCGACGTCTTTACAGCATCGTCACGACACCTTTACGACATCTTTACGACATCCTATGTCTATGTCGTTTCGGTGTCTTGGCGATGTCGTAAAGACATCGTCAGATCATACGACTTATTTACGATATCGTAAAGACACCTTAACGGCATGGACATAGTATGTCGTAAAGATGTCGTAACGATGTCGTAAAGACGTCGCCAAATTTTGTGCCTACTGGGAAATTCGTTATCCAACCATTTTGGATGCAAATTAAAAAAGTGTGCACATTTTGAATATTTTTAAGACCACTTTTTTTGAAATTCTAAAATTGTCTCTACAGATATTCATAGTCTTTAAATAGGCAAACAATTTAAAAAATGAATTTTTTTGATTAAAGCAAAATTTACAAGAGTTATAGCATTTACAAAATCTAAAAAAACACACGAAAATGAACATTTTAAGCCAAATAGCACACGGAATGAAAAACAGTCAGAAGAAGAAAAATGTTGCTTTTTTAATGCCCTACAAGATTATCATAACAACTTTTTGAATTTCCTTCAAAAAACAAAAATTAAAATTTTGACAGCATAAAAAAATAATGGAAAATCAAAAATTACATTTTTTCATTCAACTATTTTACAGTATTTCAAAAATTCCCAATTATGAAAATGTGTTTGCAAAAAAATATATATATAATATAAGTTTTTGGTTTAGTACCTAAAGGACGTCCGGACAGTGGAAAAAAATTACATTTTTGCTTCAAAATAACGTGCAACCTACAAATATTAATCGATTTGAACAAAAAAATTTGAAAAAAATGCTAATAAGATTTGTAAGAGAGTTATCGAGCCTGTTTTTTGAATGAGATTCAAAATTTTTTTATAAATAAACAAGTATGACGAAAAAAGTGGCCATTTTTTCTATTTGATGCTTCGGGTGCTCGCCAAGAATAAAAAAATGGTTAAAATCGCTTTAGCTGCTTAGAGTAGTAATAATTATAGATATTCCAATATTAGACACTTTACAAAAAAAAATTGTTATGAAGAAATTATTTTTTGAAAATGTTTGTTCCAGGATTTTCCATAAATATACATTTTCTTAAGTTATATTGCAAGAAATTTTGATGGAAACAATATTATATAAAAAAATTTCGTTATGATTATAATTGTTTATATTGTAAACAAAGTTATTGTACCAATGCAGTAATAATGCATTTCTCGACAGAAATATTGGTTGTTTTCAATGCAAATTTGGTTTAATTAGAAAATTTGTTATAATTTTAGCAAAATTCATAATTTGTTAATTAGTCTTACGATTCTTTAAACAAATTTACGAAGAAAAAAATAAATACCTGGGCATATGTTGGCAGAAAATTCGGTTTTTTCAATGCCAGTCTTTTCAGTTGGGGACTTAATGCAAATTTCAGCAACATTCATAATATCTTGATAAATGTTATAATTTCTGTAAACAAATTTAATCAACAAATGCATTAATCAGGTTTTTTTCTGCATAAAAACTCGTTTTTTTCGATGTCAACTTTTTTAATTGGCAAGATCATGATAACTTCAGCAAAATTCATAATTTTTTAAAACAAGTTTAATAAGCAAGTGCATTATTGAGGCACCTGTCGACGGAAAAATTCTCTTTTGTTTCGATTTCTGATTTTTAATTTAGATCTTCATTATAAATTGGTTAATATTCATGATGAGTTGAGAAATTTTATGATTTTTGCAAAAGAAATTTAACAAACAAATGCATTATTCGGGTATCTGTGGACGGAACAATTCGTTTTTTCGATTTCAGTCTTTTTACCGGGGAACTTCATGATGATTTCAAAATAATCCATAATTGGTTGAAAAATTATATATATTTTTAAAAACAAGTGAATTATTTGGGCTTCTGTCGATGAAAAAACTTTTTCTTTCGATATCCTAATTAAAAAAGTTTAAATAGAAAAAAAAACAATTTTTCTATGACAAATGCGTGATTAATGCATTTTTTGATCACATTTGTTTAAAAAAATCATAAGATTCATCAACTTATTATGAATGTTGTTAAAATTCTAATATAGTTCCTAACTGAAAAGACTAGCATGGAACAACTCGACTTTTTCTGCCGACAAATGCCCGAATTCACTTAATATAATAAAATAAAAAAATTAAAAATATTTATTTAACAATAATTTTCTTAAATTTAGAGTTATTTTTGGTTAAATGAAAAAACACATTTGTTGAAGAAAAATTCGATAAAAGATTTGACAAAAATGGTTAATCTCGTCTTATTACATTTTAATTAGCGTTCTCACGAACTAGAAATGGGTGGCCACATGACAGGACAAAATTACAACGACAGGCCTGCGAACCCCTCTTGTGTTTTTTAGGTTAAGTTTAAGAACAAATGATAGTTTTGCACCTTCGAGAACACCGATCACAAGGACAATTGGTTTTAAGAATAGTTAGGATACAGTGATTGCAGCTCACATTTAATGTCTTGATGTCTCCTTTCTTCTTCTTCTTCTTCTTAGCCATGACGCTGTAGTCGATCGGAGCCGAAAATCTGATCACGAATATAGTTCGTTTCTCAAAGTCTTGGAGAACGATGCGAGGCCTCAAATGTTGAGTTTCACTTCTCGTTTTGGAAAATTGACTTTATCCCTCTCGGAACGTTTGGTAGGGCAGAGTAGCGGCTTGGAGGCACGCCCAGGCATGTAGAGGTCTCTCCAGTGTCAAGAGGTCCAATACAACTCATATGCACAAGCTCAGAGTACTCGGGAACGCGAGTAATCTTTCCTTTCTTCAGAATAATCTTGGCACACTTATCCAATCCGAAGTCCATATCAAACATTTCTGTGTGCTGCTGGAAGATATTCAAGGCAAGTTGAAGTTTCCTTATACTTTTTCGAACCGCGTTCATAAATCTCTCTTGACACAGGCTTAATTCTTCGAATCATTCTGTCACTTAGGATAGTTGTAAAAGTGTTATACAGCGTGTAACAAGAACTTGTTGACCTGTAATTCTCTGAGGGCCAGATGTTTGTGTGTAGAAGTAATCTTCTTCGATCAAAAATTCTTTATACCATCTTGTCCTGCAACAGAAAAGTCTGTCGTTCCACTAAGTGCTTTTGTATACATTATCTTATATTATATTTATTATAATTTTTTAAATGTAATATTTAATCTCTACAGGAATCGGAAAAAAAATTATTATGATAAGTTAGTTTGGGATTATTTCGCAATAAGATGTTCTTTAAAAACACATACCTAGAAGAAAGATTTATTTGTTTAAAAAAATCCTTGACTCTTATACAAAGAAAAGTTTCTTGCATTCAAAAATATTTCTCTTCCTCTAGTGAAAACTCTTTTTTAATTTAAAACGATTTTCCTAATTCTGAAGTTTTGTTTGGGTAAATGAAACCAATTTGATTAAAAAACGGTTTATTTCATAAACAAAAATATATGTATTTTTCTGAGCGATTCTAGAATCCTGAGTTTTTGTGATGTTCTCTATTTTGAACAGTGATCTATTTTAAATTTATTTACAATTTAAAAAATCCACAAAGTGTTTAATTCTGAATTTAATTTCAAAGATTTGTATATAAATATTCTTAAATTTAGATGATTTTGAAGATCAGAAATCAAGTTTATAATTCTGAATCCACCAAATTGAAGAAACTTTGCAAGTAAACTTTCAAAATGTACCAAAAAATGATTTGAAAAACTAAAAACTTGGATTAGTTTGAATCGTGAATTTTAAAAATTAAGAATACTTTAGTGTTTAAGATTTACAATACAACATTGTGCAATTTTTGAAGAAATGCAATTAAGAATTCATGAATTTTGAAGATTTAGAAATAAAAATTATTCAATTGTTAGGATTTTTATTTCAAAGGTATGTAATTGTGAACGTTTGTTTTGGAATAGTTTAATTTTTAAGATTTACAATGGAAGTTTTTTTAGTTGCAATGACTTTTAATTAAAAATTCTTTAATTTAAAAAAACAACAGAATATTAATCATATTTCATTTATCTTTTCATTCCTTAAAACATTATAAGAATTATTGATTATTTAGACAATCATAATAAACAAATTCAGAGGTCGCCTAATTATCAATGAATAGAATTCATTTTGTGCATGCGATACTTTGCAAATTTATCATTTATTCTGGTACAATTTTGGTCAAAAATTAAACTTCTTAGGTTGACAATTCATCTCATTAGTTGACAGTTGAAATACTTCATTAGAATTTTGGTTGTTGAAAATGCCTAATTCAAATTGAACATCCAACTGCTTGTTAGAAAATTAACATATTTGTTACAAAATCACATTTTTCGGCTGAAAATTAATCTTTTCTTGTAGAAAATTAAATTTTCTGGTCAAAAATTCAATTTTTTGGTTGGAAAGTCATATTTTAGTTTTGAAAATTTACTGCTTTGTGAAAAAGTCGACATTTTGGCTTAAACAATCAACAATTTGGTAAAAAATTCAACTATTGCGTTGGAAATTCCACTCTTTCGCAAAATATTCTGTTTTCTACATTGAAAATTATTTTCTGAAAAATGAACTACTTCGTTACAGCTTTCCTTTTTGGGGTTACTTTTTTTTCGCTGAAGATTTCAGTATTTAGTAATGAACTTGTTTGCATTACAGTCTCGTATATTTAAGTTTTAGATTTAACTTTTTGTATTGAAAGTTTATCTTTTTGTCTATAATATTCAACAATCAGGTAAAAAATTCAAATATCTGGTAAAAAATGAAACCTTTTTTTGTAAAAGATTCGTTTTTTAAAAATTTGAAATGATTTTAAAAAAATGGAAATTTGAATATTTGATTTTTGGGAAGAAATGACATTTTTAAACTCAAAATATAACCATTTGATTGAAAATGACCTTTCTTTTGAAAGCTAATATTTTCCTGCTGAAAGTGAAACTGTTTTATATAAAAAATTTATCTTTTATTTTTTAAATTAAACAGTCCGTTAGAAATTTATCTATTTTGTACAGAATTCTTGGTTTCTTATATTAAAAATTAAATGTTTGTAAGTAAAATTTAACTATTTCATTTTTGGTTGTAAAGGTATCTTTTTAGTTTAAGAGTTCGACTAAGCAGGTGAAAAGCTATAAAATTTTATTGAAAATTCGCCTTTTTTAGTTGAAGAAGTAATCTTTTCGATTGAAAACGTATCTTACCGGCGGAAAATATTATTATTGGATTAAACTTTTAACGTTGTTGTAGAAAGCTCATATTTTTCATTAAAGATTTTTGTTGATAATTCTTAGTTTATGGTTCAATTCAACAATTTCTGATTTAAAACCAGATTTTAAGAAGTTTTCCCAAAAAGCATTAGGGATTTGCAAAGAATAAAGTCTTAAGGATCATTAAACATTGGCTGTATTATCATTATTTGTATTTACAGGCTACTTTTAAATTTTTAAGCCAACTTCAGATTACAAACAACTTCATACTTGAACTTCACATTTTTTTAAAGAGAATTAATGTGTGGACGATTCAATTTTGAAAACCCAGTGGGATGGGATGCTTTGGTCCTACCGAAATTTTCTGGATTGCATCATGGGTTAATGAGGTAATGACGCCGCTTTCCATGTTCATTTTTGTCCGTGTTATTCCGTGATTACGAATACCCGGACCTGACTCGAAGAGAAGGCTGAGCAGGAGAAGGGGACCTGGAAGAAATAGCACGCCTGGCAGGAGAAGAAGATATGGCAGGAGAAAGCCTAAGAGGAGAAGAAGGCCTGGCAGGAGAAATTGAGGAAGGATTCTCCTATGAAACTTAGTAAAAGCTGAACCAGCAATTAATTAAAAATTCTTTAATTTATCATTCGCAATATCAATCAATTTTTATCGCTTTATTTCCAGAATATATGGGAGAAAAATCCGGCTGTCTATAACTGTTATTTTGAGTCAAATATGCATCCAGTTATGGAATCTTTTTTGCATTAGTATTATATTTTATTTATACTTATTGAAAAACAATTAAGACAAATTTTTCAGTTTGTCTATACAGATGAGACACACGATTAACGCAATTAAAAATTATAAATGTTGAAGAAGTACGAGCCTCAGATTATAACCATAGCCAGAGTTTAAGATAGGAATTAAAGGACACCCAGAAATTACGTAACAGCCTTATCGGGTGAAAGGGGGGGGGGCTCAATTTATACTGAACATTAAAATAATTCAACATCAAAATTTAAAATATGTTTTTATAAGAACCATCGGGCCTAATTTTAATAATAATTTTAATTGGCTTTCAGTAGTCAATATACTGATAATTTTCCAGCAATTTCTCTTGAATCAAAAAAAGGCTTTTATTTCAGAAAAAATACTTTTTTATTCTGAATTCGTTTTTTTCCATTTTGGAATTATATTAAGCTATATAAAAACAATGTTTAAGAAAAATCTGATACAAGATTCGAGAAAAATTTATAAGCTCGTTTTATCATATTTTAATTAGCGTTCATTATGACAAAATAAGTCAAAGAATGGACAAATAGCTATAAAGTTGTGAATCCAATTCACGTTTAAAATTATAAATTTTTGTTTGCAAAATATAAACTTCTAGAATTTAAAAGATTAATACTCGAAGATTCTTTCATTTTAAATGTGATAAATTAACAAATTTTAATAATGTTCAAGAAATAATTAAAGTTGTATTGCAGTATTATATTCACCGATAGAATAATTTTTTAACAAAGAAATGAAGTAGTTCAACTTTAAACCAAGGAGTTAATTCTTCAATCAAAATAAATTGATACTCAAAAAAATACCCAATAATTCGTATTTTGACCAACAAAAATATTACTTTTAAAGCACGTTAAAGCAAAAGAGATGCTACTGTGGGCTACGCGGAAAAAGAAAACTACCTTTTTTCAAGAGTAAAGGCGATACAAGTAGATCCCGAGTGTAAGAATTCGACATATATGTTGTGCGCAAAAGAGCGACAAGTTTTTGTTTCTCGTTTACTCTCAAATGGATCGAGTAATAATTCCAAAGGAGGGAAGACTTCCATCATCAATTAAGTCTAGAACTACGCGTATGCCTTCTCTATAATTCGTCCCCTTAAAAGTAACCCATTTTACACTAAGGCACGAACTCCCTTTCAAATAATAGGGTAAACTGTCAGAATTTTTTTATAATTTTCTAGTGATTCAACGTTTTCAATTATTTGACTGCGACCTGCAAGGGTTTCATTTTGTAAGCCCTCTTCTGAAGTTAAACAGTAACAAAGTTTTAACTGCTGTTTTAGTGCTAGTGCATTTTTGGTTTTAGTGGCAACACGAGATAGTACTTCCAGAAATCGCATTCTAATGGCACATAATCTCCAACTAGGAAGTTGAAGCAAAGTACGAATGTTCTCATTTCACTTCCAGACATTCTGAAGTTCAACTTTTTAAGGCTATCATCTATTATTACCGGTCCCCTTTCATTCAGAAAGGCAATGTCAAATATTTTTGCTACTGAAATGAAAAAGTGGAAAATTTGTGGCAATACATACCTGCTTATTTCTTCATCGAAATCGTGAAGAGTACAGGAAGAAAAGTTCTCTACAGAATCGAAGTAATCGACTTCCAAGCGAACGGATTTTTTCTTAACTGCTGACGTATTCACACCTAGAGCAACATCAGTTTCGTAATCTTTTGATTTTCTGATGTAATTGGACAGTTCCTTACAATCATACGAGCAATCGTTTCTATGTCTCTTCAAAATCTACAATAAAGGTTAGCAGAAAAGCTACCTGAAAACCCTAACACCTCGTTCAATCCTTTCTTATTACCTAAAATTAAGTCAAGGAGAAAGTACACCCGCTTATTTTCAGATTCAGTCTGGTGGCAAGCATGGCGTTGAAACATACACTGTGCCAACTTGACTAACCCCTGTGTGAGATCCTAGAGCATTATTAATTTCCAAATCATCAATTCCAAGGAATAAGGGTAGTACTGTTTTGCCTTCGGTTTCATGAAGAGCTGATTTTTTGCTGCATAAGTTGCCTTGGTTAAAATAAGATAAAACGCTGTCATCGCATTTTAGTGGATTCACATGGTTCAACACTGTCGTGGAAATTCCTGGGAGCTCGAAGGACTTTTTCAATCTCAACCGCAATGAATATGTGTTGCTGTGCAAGGTACTGGCATTCCTACAATTCTGTTATCAACAAATTTGTATCCATACCTTTCTCCTACTACACATTCAGTTGCTTGTATAAGATTTCCTGACTTTTCAAAATATTTCAATCGTAAGTAATCTGAAGAGAGGGAAGAAAATGGAGCACTAAAAGCATCCAACAAACAATCTATTTCGCGTCTCTCAGAGTCCTGAAGATTTGAGTTTTTTAATATAGAAAAAATCTTTTTTTTAATTCTGTAATTAAACTCTCAATAAAATCCCCAACATTGTCAACCATAATTTGAACCAGACTTGTAGGGAAAAAGGTCGACTATATAGCTTAGCAACAAACATTGAACTCTGCTGTGTTAAAAAATCTTTAAAATTTGTCGGCACGGGTTGAATAAGTATGCCCTTAAGAAGCGAATTATCTACGTCATTGCAGTTTATTGTTACCTCATTAATATTCTAAATTTCTTGCTGCCCATCATCAGCCCTACTCCTACTCGTTCACAATCAGGTGCAGCATTGCAAGTGAACTAATGGAATGTTCGATAGTGTTTGCGCATTCGAGCCTAAGAAGAATATGTTTTCTGAAATAAACAGTTTTCCTCAGCGCAAACATAAGGGGATATATTTCGCATACCATGAGTAATTTTATATTGAATGTATAATTCCTGTATGGATCGAAAGAACGACTCAGCAGTGCACTTTGAGTAAACAGGCATTGTGACAAGTTAAAAGTTAAAACAAAAAACTAAAATATAATTTTCTGACAGTATAATCTTACTTTGGTAAAATTATTCCTCGCACGATCATTCTTTAATTAAAGACCATGAACTGTATTTTTCGCGACGATTGTCTCAGTTGGTCGTCACACCATACACACATACCTGGAGCAGCAGCCACATTGGTTCACCGTGTTTCAAGTACATTGCATGTATTGCATGAAATATATTAAATGTTACGTCAATGGCCTTGACTGAATAGTCAACAATGTACAGAAGATCATCCAACGATGCAAAGCAGTCCGTAATATTGTCTAGGTCATCGCCTACAATTACTGCTAAGGGCTGGGTTATTTTGTTTCTTGGGGCTGCTCTTTCTCTGGCCCTCAGGATTGCTGGCTTGACATCACCACAGCTCGGAAAATATTTCAAAACGTGAATTTGCTAGTCATAAAATCATAAACATAAATTACCAGAATATAAGATTAGTTCACTAAAAGAATTTTTTACACTCACCGTTACATGAATCAGAAATCCATCCTGAATCACTTCTCTAGTAGGCTTCCGACAATTTGTGCCGCTATTGTTTAATTTTGGCTTTACTATTTTTGACAGTTTCATCAATACTGCTGCATCACTTTCCTCTGTAAGAAAATAAGAAAATTGCGATGAGATATTTGCAATTATACTGGAAACTTGATTCGACATTAAAATATAATTTCGAAGTGAACAAACCTTCATCTTCTGAGGCGTCGGTTTTTCTTTCTTGAGTTTGCAGTAAGGAGCAAACTTTCTTTTTGAAAGTAGTCCAAAAAAACAATACATTGTTTTCTGTTCCTGGATAGAGCAAGGAATAATCAAGTTCAAGCTGCAGAGGAAAGTATTGAAATTAATTACAGATATTCAAAAGAAAGTATAGAAGGGAAATGGTAACAAAAATTGGTAACGGAATATGAAGCTTGCAAAAAAGTTTTATTCAATGTGAAACCCTTACCAAAGTATATCCTAAAGGATCCCTAATCCCTCTGTAGGTCTGAACGTAAAATGTGATTTTTTCTACTATCACACTCTTCTCTTTTTTGTCCTTACTCTTCTGCTGTGTCGTCTTTCGGATCTGCTTTATACAATAGTGTTGAGTATCCCCCCATTTGTTGACGCAATCTTACCAGGGTGTGCAGGTAATTAACAAAAAGTTAACTTTGTTTAGAACGTCTGCTTCTGGAGAAGAATTTGGAAAAATAAAATGCATGTATTACCAAGAATTATAAATCCGTTAAATCGAATTCTCTGTGAAAAAAATAGTATTGATCTGTTATTTAAAAAGCAATAAAGGAAGGGAAAGCAAAAATTACCATCACTGTCCGCACGCTCAGCACTCTCCAAATGGGACTGCTTGCTCAGAACTCTGATTCCGGCAAGACGGGCTCTCTTCAGAGTATTTTACAGCAAGTCTGGAAGTTTACTTGAAGCACCATGCTTCTTTCCTAATGCATCCTTGAAATAAGGAATACAATATGTTTCCTGGAATGCAAGACAATAAGGAAACATTGATCTTTTCTTACTCACCATAAAAATAACACGTGCAAGTTGTAACAAAATTTGTAAACTCACCCGTTGTTCCCCTGGAAAAAAATCCTAAATTTTTTCAGCAAGTTAGAGATATCTCTCTCGCACAACCTGTTTTTCAATGTCACCCTTCAATTCACTGAAGAGGATGCATTCAGTCACACGTTGCCGATTAATTGCAGACAACTTTCCAAGAACTTTATATTCTTTAGTTGCCAACTCGCCATTTACATCTTTCACCAATGCATCATAAACGGGTCCCTAAGATCAAACAAAAAAGTGAAATTAATGCTTTTAATTCTTCTTAATAAAATAGTAGACTCTCAGCATTAATAGTGTACAATGATATTTGTAAAGTATTGTGCTTTTCCAGCTCCAACCATCTTTTGTTAAGAAATGCAACTACAATTTGATAAGGGTACAGATCTGTACCGAAACGCGTCATCTCAATAAAATCTTGAAATAAATACTCTATCACTGGTATTGGCCACAAACAGAATAATTGCATTCATTCACCTGTCCAAATTAAAATAATTTTCTTTAAATTCTTTTATCAAACACTGAGCGAATGATCACTTATCAGTTATATTTAACTCGGGACAAATACCCTTGTAAAATTATGAAAATAAATTTAGAGAATCATGTTGACGATTAATAAAATTAGGAAACATATTTATTTCTGATAACTCGAATTTAATTAGTCGATTTATGAAAAAAATTAGATTTTTTAAATAACAATCCCCTGATGTTTTCGAAAATGTCAGGACTCTATCAGAAGCAACTTTATTCATAACTACATCATATTATTTCCGATAATGTGTTCCACGTCAGCTATTACGTGTTTCCATATATCATAATATAAATAATGTCGATATTATTCGTATTTGGCAAAGCCACTTAGCGCGTCCTCGGGTTGCGGACAGAAGGTCCCAGTACCAAGGGTTTCTGCTAAATATGGTTACAAAAATAAATAGGCAGTCGCGGACAATTGTCCAGTCTGTGATGCGAGAAGCACCCAGAGCTATTGAACTTTTCGCAGCAACGCCTGCGAAACCATGCCAAACTACTCCGAAAAAGGGGCTATGTAAGCAGAACGCCTACTCTACCACAGCTAGAAAGAGCGGGTAACAGAGAAAGAGAGGCGACACTAAGACTAACCGCGGGCAGGCATCCAATAGAGGAAGAGCGATGCTTTATGACCCGGAGAAACATCAACACCAAGGTCCCGCATTCAGTGTGTGATTGACTACATCACATCTGGTAGGAAATTTACCACCAAGGATCGAAAGTTCGCGCGTGAACTCCGGACCCGTTATCACGCACTTAACAAGTCACAGCTGCTGACCATCAGGCAGCATATTGTTGAGAGAATACGGATACTATCTGATGCTAAGAGAAGTCTAGAGCGTAGGGAGAGGTGGGTCAGAGAAATTCAACAGTTTCTCTCTGACCCATCTAGACTCTTCCAATACGCTCCAGTTACTGTCGACCACCCGCCCAAACCAGAGGAGGTCGAAGTATTTTGGAGAAAAGTCTACGAAGTGCAGCATCGACTGGACAAAGACTCAGAAAATATAAATAGCTTCAAGGAGCTGTGTGATGTCCTCATAACACCTGATCAAGAATGCCCACCCATCACTTCCGAGGAGGTGAAAAAAGTATTAAGCGGAATGAAGAACTATTCCGCACCGGGACCAGATTGTTTCAAAACCTTCTGGTGGAAGAAGTTTCCTTCAAGCTTTCGATTCGATCTCCCATAGACTTATCATCTATCTTTTGGAAAGCTTAAAGGTTTATCCGCAAATCGTTAGGTGCATAGAAAGATTGATGCCGCTTTGGAAAAGCAGATTTGCTATCTCTAGCACTTCGTCATTCCGACGGGTACTTGTGCGCAAACCTGTAGATCGAAAGTACAGGGTCACTCATGCATTTTACATGGACGATCTTAAGATCTATGCTAAAAACAAAGAGCAACAACATCTAGCTCTAGGGGTTGTCGTACAATAGTCTAAGGAAATTGGAATGGAATTTGGGTTTAACAAATGCGCCAAGGTTTATTTGAAGCGAGGAAAACTTAATGACATCCCTGAAGATCCTGAGCTCGTTGATAGAAGCGCTATACAACACCTTTGCACCAGAGAGACTTATACATACCTGGGCGTGCCACAGAGCGGCATTCAGGATGTGACATCTATAAAGGATACTCTCCGAAGCAGATACAAACGTCTCATCCGGCAAATTTAGTCTTCCGAACTGTCGGCGACGAACAAAGTATCTGCAACTTACATGCTTGCCGTCCCGGTAGTACTCTATTTATTTGGAGTAGTTCCATGGACGAAGAACGAGCTCAGATCCCATGATATCGGGACCAGAAAGGTTATGCATATAAACAAAAGCATGCATCTTGAGTCTTCTGTTCAAATCAAATCTTATCTATCCCAAGTACTCACTCCTGAAAGTTCGGATTAAGAAAGCAGTAGAAAAAAACTTTCGTGAACAGCTCCTCGATAAGAGGATGCATGGTATCTTCCACAAAAATGTGGAGGATCAGTCATTGTCGTGTGAGCCAACGTTTGCTTTCCTCAAATCGCCCGGATTGAAGTCTGGTACGGAGGGTTTCATTTTATCATGCCAAGACGGTGTGATTTCCACCTTAACATACCGTCGCCACATTTTGAGCTAAGGCATTTCCCATGATAGCTGCAGGGTGTGTCATGCACACCCGGAGCATTTAGCTCACATACTATCTAGTTGCCCAACTCATGCGTCAACGACCTACATCCAAAGGCAGAATGCGACACGAAGAGTGCTTTATCACCATCTCTGTCACTCTTACGGCATTACCCTTAATATAACTCCTCAAAACGCTCCAAGGGAAATCGAGTCAATTGTCGAGAATGGGAAGTTCTCGCATATACTGGAACTTTATAATCTCGAGAATTGTTTCTGTTGCAGACTCGAGGCCTGACATGGTTCTTCTTCACTACGAGAAGCGAACCATATTCGTTATCGAATTTTCGGCACCAGCTGACAAAATATCATAGTCAAGGGGAATGTAAAGAAAGAGAGGTACCTTATAAGGGAGTTGCAACGATTGTACCCGGAATATTCTGTTAAAATAATCGTCCTTATCATCCCCTCTCTTGGAGGTGCCAAGCTTTCACTCGTTAATAGCTTGAAAAGCATCCGTGCTTGTCAACAATATGCTAAAACACTTGCGGAAGAATGCAGAAGGCGGTAGTTCTGGGATCGCTTCGTGTACTCAGGGTGCACGAAACTTTTGCCGGATCGTCGTATTGATTCCGTTACAGACTGTAACCACCTATCTCACGGTCGTGAGACGTGGTTGTGGCCAAAATTTTACAGCGATGTCGCTGGGAGCAGGTGCAATTTTTCAGATTAACACCCGCTCCCGGTGAAATCCTGCGGTTG
>NC_046660.1:25202070-25240295 GCF_010883055.1 Belonocnema kinseyi
TATATATTGGACACGAAATTAGATTTATAATTTTAAATTTAAGACAATAGATTTTGAACTAAAATAAAAAAAAAATTTCTTTGGAAACAAATAAAGATATTATCCTAAACATAGCGGATAAAAGTAATAAAAGCATCATAATGGATAAAAAAGATTGTATGATTACAACCTCATAACTTTTAAATGATGATACGTCACAAGAAAAATTATATTTCGATCCTACTAAAATAATTGAGGCTAAACTCACACTACTTCCAAACAGCCGTTTGCATCTGAAAACAAAATGGTGATCCCTTAGTGTTCTAAGTTGGTTAGTTTCTAATATCTTCAGCGCGGCGCTAGTTGTCCCATCACTCCCTGTTTTTGCATTGCAGGCAATGGGAGTAGAACACTTTTTTTTGGTTTTTTGTTAAACAAAATTTTATTTTCGTAAAAAAAATATTGCAATGGAAAGAAGGTTACTCATTTTATTTTTCAAAACCGTTTTCCAAGCGCAGTAAATAAATGGTAATAGAAAACATGATTCAAAGCGTCACCCAATAAACTTGGTAAAGTGGAATATTAGATTTGAATTTGAATAAAAAGTTAAATATAATATTTTTCATATTTGAAAACACAGTAATTAACATTTATATCAATAAAATATATAACTAGTTTTGTGAAAAAGTTTTAATAGTATAGAAGTTCAGACATGATATTTGAGGGTACTTACACTATATAGAATATAATGAGAAAAATGTAATTGAAATTTAATTAAATTTTTATTCATGATCATATAACATAAAAACATGTAAATAACATTAAAAATAGTTTATTCAATAATTCAAATTGTTGAAAAAAAAAACTTTTTTCAGAGGAACAATTATAAATTATAATTTTATAAAACGTCCAAAAGTTTCCTATCTTTAAAATTATTTATAAAATCAACAAAAAAATATCTACTATTATTAATTTCTGTAAATCTTGATGGAGGCTTCTAAGAACAATTCAGAAAAAAATAAATAATATATATGTGTGTGTGTGTGTGTGTGTGTGTGTGTGTGTGTGTGTGTGTGTGTGTGTATCTTCATTTAAAGAATGAACCTTTGATAAAATACTTTAACATCCAAATAAAGGGTTGTGTTTTCAACCAAAAAGTGAACTTCTAATAGATAAAATCAATTTTTAAAATTTTTAAATTAGTAACAACAAATAAACCTGCATTCTTAACCATGTACGTACATTTGTAACAAAAACGATACGTTTTTAATAAAAAATAAATAAGAAATATTTTGAGATAAAAAATTTTTCTTCAACAAAAAATAAAAACTAATTTTCGAGTAAATAGTTAAATCTTTAACCGAAACTGAATAAGTTGTGTCTAACCAGAAAAATTATTAACTAAAAATATGATGGTACCCTTTAAAAACAAAATACTATTTTTTGTAAAGCATGCGTGAAATTTTCGCTTTTAGAGGTATAAGGCGCACGCAGTTCAAACCAGGTCACTTTCTCTTGCTGCTGCGCTTGCGCATGTCAATTCAGAATTACTAACATTGTATTATTATTATCTTATGATTATTATATTGTATAATTATTAATATTGTAAAAATCAAAACTACCGTTAATTTTAGATCCGACACTGACAATCTCAGTTTAATATACTAGGGCATAATTGAAACTTTTCAGAAACTCACATGAACTATGAAAGTTATCAATTTCATTAGTGCCTAACCTACGTTTTTTATTCAAACCACAATCATGTGGCTCTGCTGCAATTTTTCACAAAATCTAGGCGCCTTATTTTATAAAAAATTCTATAATTAAAAATCGTTAATAAAACTTTAACGTAATCACGTAAAACTTATCATAAACACTCTTAATCTAAACTTTATTATCACTTTTTTGGAAAATTTAATCAATTTCTTGTAAGTATGATTTGATTTGGTAATTCAAATCTAAAATTGATTATACAATTACTTTCAATATATTTTTTGTATGTAAACTTTTTCTTCGTTACAAATTTGCATTAAAGTGAATAAAAATTCTATTATTATTTTCACTTCAATATTAGTTATAGTCCTGATGAGGCCAAGATTTTAATGTTTTATAACGAATACTTCATAAACAAATTTCCAGTTTGAATATTTTTCATTTATTGAACTCAATTTTTATTATCTGAATTAAATAAGAATGCCTCTTGCATGACTATTCGATATGATTCTTGAAAAAATTGTAATAACTATCAATTATTTAAACAATTTTATTTAAAAAATTCAGAGGCAAGCTATTTTTCCACAAATTGACTCTATTTTTATGAAATCAACTAAGAATGTATTTTTGACAAATCTTTGATACGATACTTTGCAAATTTACCATTTTTTAGATCAAATTTTTGTTAAAAATCCATATTTTGGATTGAAAATTCAGCTCATTGGTTAAAAGTTGAAATACTTTATTAACATTATTATTGTTTCCTTTAAATTGACAAAATAACTGTTTTCAGTAAAAATTTAGCTATTAAATTTTTGTTAAAAAATGAATGTTTAAAGACGAAAAATTGAACTATTTTGTTGAAAATGTATGCTTTTTGTTGTACTTCTTTGTTGAAATTTTATATTTTCTTCTTGAAAATATACAAATTTCTTCTTTTTCGTTTTGAAAATTTAACAGGTAAAGATTTTTTTAATATTAAATATGAAATGTTTTTAATCAAGATTTAACTGTTAAAAAAATTTATTTGACCTCAAAACCGTATATTTTGGATCAAATTCTTTACTTTATTGTCTAAAAAAAATTTCTCAATTAAGAATTTAACTTGTTTTTTGAAAATTATTGTTTTCTGGTTCGATTCAACTGTTTCTGATTTAAAATAAAAGTTTCCTTCGGTTAAAGTATCGACTATTATGATTTTTGTTGTAAGTACATGACTTGTCCTTCAATTTTAAGAAGTTTGTACACCAAAATTCGGGATGTTCAAAGATTCAAGCCTCAAAAATCATCAGCACTTGATTTATTATTATTTGTAATTACAGTTGACTTATAACATGTGAAGCCAAATTTAGATTACAAACCATTTTATATTTAAGACTCACATTTTTTAATGAATTAATTCTGTGGAGGATTGTTGTTAACAAGCTTTACTTCAAAATTAAATGGGATTTGACGCTTGGGGCCTACTGGAATTGCGTTTATTTCATCTGAATTCAAGAAGGTAATCATGCCACTTTTCATATTTATTTTTGCACGTAATTTATTGCGAGAGTGAGGATCGTATGTATATATTCCAGCAAGAAATCTGCTACTTTCCAATATTGCAAATACTTCATTATCAAATTTTGATAATACAATTTGTTCTTGGGTTGGCATTGGCGCAAAAACTTTCCTTGCTACTTGCAATTCAATTCGGCAATCCGCAGGAAAAGTGTATCTTCGAAGGTCGAGTAGCTGGTGCGGATTCTTGAAGGGGATAAGCTGAATAAATTGGAGTTGGTCAAGTCCATACACAATTCCTTCAGAAGAAGCAATCTTCGTAGGTGGAACCGTGAACCTGGCATGGGCTGAAGGAGATCTAGACCTGGCACGAAGAACAGGCTCTGCAGGAAAATGAGACCTGGCAGGAGAATGTGGCCTGGCAGGAGAAAACGACCTGGTAGGAGGAAGAGACCTGTCAGGAGAAGGTTGTCTCTCAAGAATATCGCCAGATTGGCGACGAGGAACGCCAGGAATAGGGTTTCCATTAGGTAAACATTCAAACGGTGAACTGAACTCTGCAAAAAGAAAGTGGATTAAATTGTTATTAAGCTTGTAAGTATATGATGAACCTCTTGTGTAAAAATTGCGAAACAGAAATAAGCCCATTGGGCACAAAATTTGGCGACGTCTTTATGACATTGTTACGACATCTTTACGACAACTTTACGACATCATATGTCCATGTCGTTGAGGTGTCTTTACGATATCGTAAATGAGACATATGATCTGACGATGTCTTTACGCTATCTCAAATACACCGAAACGACATGGACATAGGATGTCGTAAAGTTGTCGTAAGGATGTCGTAACGATGTCGTAAATACGACGCCAAATTGTATGCCGACTGGGAGGATATTGAGAAACGATTTAGCAATAAAACTTGGCAAAAGCTAGAGCAGAAATACTCATCCAACACTTTATAGGAAGTTCTTGCGCATCATAAACATTAAGTTTTTAGATAGCCCATTCGGAACTTCGAAAAAATCCAGATTTCCAAAAATTTGCTTAAATTGCGTAGTCGCTCCAGAATTCTCAGTTTTGTCATTCAACTTGTCTCTCGATTTTTACATGTGATTTTTTTAGTACATTTTTTTAATGAACAACTATTGATTATACATGTTTTTACTTTGTGTTGTGTTTTTCGCCAACTTAAGTTTCTATTATCAGTGTCGTTTTTTACGAGTGAAATCCAAATCTACGAGAGATTTTAAAAATATTTTAATGTGTTCGGATATGAACTTACAATAAATTTGGTGAAAAAATCATTTCAGGAAGTGTACAAATTTATTTTATGGACGTTTGAAAATCTCTTCAAGATTCAAGCAAGGAGGAGGAAGAATTATTTGAATTTTCAAATAATTGGGGAAAATTATATAATACCTTCACAGACATACAGACAGACAGGCATACATACAGACTTACAGGCAATTCGTAAAAACCTGTTTTTCGGATTCAGGGGGTCTCAAAACATGGACATTTGACAAAAACTGGGGGGGGGGCTAATTTTACACAAATCTAATACCTTCTCTTATGAGAATGTAAAAATTACTTTGTTCTAGTGTTTGAAAAAAATCGTGAATATTCAAGCTTTTAGACGAATTTGAAATCTATTCATTCCATATAATATTGTTAAATATCAAAGGTTTGATCGAATATAACTTAAGCGACATTATATAGAAAGTTTACATTTTTGTCAACTAATAATTTATATATTAGGTAAAATATAAAATTGCTGTCTTTTTTCAAATTCCAGAAGCGTGAAGAATAATCAATTGAGATTTTAGTTGAAAAGTTTGACTTATGCATTCATTTGGATAAAAAGAGTTCAAACAATGAGCAACTACATATAAAGTTCTGAATTCAACTCTCACTAAAAATTATCAGTATTTGTTTGCAAAAGTTTTATCTGGCCCCAGAAAAAAATGCAGGATTTACTGTGTAATGGCCAATTAAAATGTTCACTTTATATGACAGTATTATAAAATATAATTAATGATCATAATTTGAAATGAATTTTGTTATCCCGTCACGGCAGGTTTCCAGCCAGACCCATTTTTAAAAGACGTTTTAAATTTAATGATATTAGACTATAAAGATTGCAAATCAAACAAGTTAGCGAATTTTATATTATAAATATCTTTGATTTGGAACGGGCAAAGAACATTTTTTTTCGTAAAGCAAACCGCTTCTTTAACCAATTTGTTTTATTTATCAAAAAACAATTTCAGAATGATGAAAATCATTTCCAATTAGAGAAGAATTTCCATTGCAAAAGAAATTCTTTTTAACCAAAGTAACTTTTCATTGATTGAGATCCAATAAATATATTTTTTTTTTATTTGAAAGTTAAAATTAAAACATAAAATCAAAAAATTTAAATAAAAATAAAATGAACTCAGTGGGCACAAAATTTGGCGACATCTTTACGACATCGTTACGACATCTTTACGACAACTTTACGACATCTTATGTCCATGTCGTTACATTGTCTTCGCGATATCGTAAAGACATTGCCAGATCATACGACATATTTACGATATCGTAAAGACGACTTAACGACATGGACATAGGATTTCGTAAAGTTGTCGTAAATATGTCGAAACAATGTCGTAAAGACGTCGCCAAATTTTGTGCCCACTGGGAAAGTTACAGTTGAACAGATATAATTGTTAATTATACTTTATATTACTTTTAATTGAAGCATACATCAGTTAAAGAGATTTTTTCTCAAGTTAGATAAAGCTTTTCAAACAAAAATTGATAAGACAATCACACAAGCATAAAAAATAATTCTGGCGTGTGTGGTCAGGCCATTTTTACTATATGTGTTTGGGGTGACCGGAACAGAATCCGAAGTCCGTTTGACCCTATCATGTCAAGTTTTTAACATAACCTTAAAAAATCTTATAATCGGATCCCAATCAGCCCGATAGACCTAATATATTGAACCTTATAATCTTTTAACCCCATAAAAATTCGACCCTTTCTCTCCTTGATACCATAACCTCATTACCCTATATCCGAAAATTCCAAACAAAACATAACCTTGAAAATTATACAAAAATTCATAAAAAAATGACACATAGATAGAATTTTAGTGATTTTTTTAAACTATAACGGGTATAACGGGCTGATTGGACTCGGATTATAATATTTTTTTAAGGTGATGTCAAAAATCTTACCTGATGGGGTGATATGGACTTCAAATTTGGTTTTAGCGATACAAAAAACTTTTGAAAACAATAATCATTGTTTGTAAAAGTTTTATTTAACTTCAGAAAAAATCTCTTCAACTGATATATACTTCAAATGAAAGTGCTATAAAATGTAATTAATAATTATAACCTAAACTAAATATTAAAATAGCGAAATTGGCTTTCATAAAGTCTCTGTTTTAAATTTTATTTTAACTTTAAGTTTTACTTTTAGTTCAACTTTAATTTTAATTTCTATTTCAATTTTTTGATTCTATGTTTTGATTGTAACTTTTATTCATTGGATCAAAGAGAAATATCCATTGGCTATCAGCAAATGTCAAGTTACTTTTTTTTTTAATTTGAAATGATTTTCATCATTTTGAAGTGGTCTTTGAGGGAATGAAAAAAACTGGTTAAAGAAACGGTTTCTTTTACTAACAAAAAAATATTTTTCTTTGTCTGATCAAAACTATTAGATATTTACAATATAAAATTCGTCAACTTGTTTGATTTAAAATTTGTAAAGTCTAATATCATTAAATTTAAAACTTCTTTTTAAAATGGATATGTAACAAAGATTTGCAACGGAAGATACTTTAATTGTTAATGTTTACAATTTATAAAGATATAATTTAAAATGCTGTTTTTAATAGTTAAGGTTTGATAATTCACTATCAGTAACTCTTTCATTTTAAATATTTATAAAGGCAAATTCTTACATTTTAATGAAATTGAATGTCACTTGCACCATTTTTAATGGTGAATTTTTAAAATTAGAAATACTGCAGAGAGCTACAATTGAAACTTCTTCAATTTTAACGGCTTTCAATGCAGAATTCTTCAATTTTAAATGTACAAAATTGAAAAACCCGTAAAATGTTTTTAAAAAAAATTATAGATATATTATAGTATTATATTCACCAATAGAATTTAGGATGGCGATTAAGGTGAAAAACAAAGTATGAACGATGCCCATTTTTTCAGTAGATGGAAAAATTTATTAAAGCGTTTATGAAGGATTTCGTTGAAAGTCTTTAAATAAAAACCCTAATATTCATTAGATTTATTAGATAAACTATATATGTACATATGGCATCTTAATCGTTATATGACGTACTAAACACTACAATTAAGATTGTCCTTCAGAGACATTTATATTTATGTTTGATAAATCATTACCAGAATTTTTTTCTTCAGCCAAGACTAGTTTAGGAAAGATAATGCGAGCTTTACAATCAGCGCTTAACTAACAATAACCGGAAATTTTTCAAAACTTTGACACATTTTTTTTATTTTAATGAAATTTTTTTTCCGTTATTTATAAAAGATTCTATCTTAAAAATGATACAAGTTTAGGATTCTGGTATTTCACTAATATTGGTCAGAGGAAATGATATTTGAAAATGTTGTTGAAAACTCAACTATTTTTTAAAAAATGTGTCTTTTCAATATAAAAATTCATTTGTTTTCAAATCCAAACGATTTTAGTTGACTTATTAAAAAAATAAAGAAAAAATTACCTAAAAAAGAAAAACTTTTTTTTTGACAAAAAATGAGAAAGAGAAAAGAAAAATTAGAAGGCAACTAACCAAATCCCCTTCTTTATTTTTTCTTTCGTCTCGAAAGGAACAATTTTGTTTTTGGATTTAAATTTTTTCCTTGGGCATTTTTAATTTTTTCAAATTTTTTCTTGTCGATTTCGTTCATAGTTGACTGTTTAGGAGAGACCAACTATTTTAAATTTTATTTCAAATTCATAATTTTGTTAATAAATTATATTTCCCATCGATCGGCAATTCAGTCTGTAACGCTTCGTCCTCGAAGGATTTTAAATATTTGTATTAATTATAATGTTTAAAAATATAAATTCCTTTTATAATCTTCACAAATTCTTCAAATAATAATTTTTATCTAGCAAAAAAGATACAGTTTTAATAAAATGTATAAATTTTTAATTAAACAAAAATTTCAACCGAAAACTATAATAATTCAATTTTCAGTTCGAAAATTAAAATTTAAAGTAACAAAAAAAAACCGATATTTAAGCAAAATCAATTAATTTTCAACTAAAAAGAAACGAATCTGTAGCTTAAGAAAATAATTTTTAATCGCATTGATGAATTTTGAACGATAAATATAAATTGTTAACCAAATAGTGGAATTTTCAACCAAAACGATGAATTTTCTATAAACAAACGAATTTTTAACTAAATATTTTCTTTGCAACCAAAGAAATAAATTCTTTAAAAAAATTATATGATTAAATGAATTTTCAATACAAACGATACATTTTCTATAATACTTTCCGACTTTGCAGTTCAACTTTTCATTAAGCTACAATCCACGTTTCATATTTTGTCCACTCCTTTTTTTAAATTTTCTTTTAAAAACTTCACTTTGCTTAACTTAAATTTGCATTCTGCCAGTACTTATGTAAGTTCACTAGCGCCTCCTAACGAGCGCCTATCACTTCTATTTTAAGAAGTTTGCGCAGAAACGTTAGGGAAGTACAAACATTGAAACCTTAATAATCATAAGACATTGGCTTTATTATTATTTGTGATTACAGAAAACTTCTAAAATTTTAGGCCAGATACAGATTACAAATTATTTTATATCTGAGGTTCACGTTTTTTTACAGTGAATTAAGGGTGTGGAGGATTGCTGTTAATACGCTTTACCTGAAAATTAAGTGGGATTGGACGTGTGGAGCCTATTGGAACTGCATTTATTTCATCCTGATTCAAGCAGGTAATAATTCCGCTTTGCATGTTTATTTTTGCACGTGATTTATTACGACTCTTCGGATTAGGCGCATATATTCCAGCAAGAACTTTACTTGTCTCCAATATTGCAAATACGTCTCCATCAGCTGTTGATAATACAATTTGTTCTTGGGTGGGAATCGGCCTAAAGACTTTATATTTTATGGCTATTTGAATTTTTTTATCTACGGGAAATTTGAATCTTCGAAGTTCGAATAATCGAGGCGGAATCGTATAGGTAGTAAGCCGAATAAATTGAAGTTGGTCAAGTTTATAATCAATTCCGTTGATAGAGGTAATCATAGTAGGTGGAACCATGAACCTAGCATGGTCTGGAGGAGATCTGGACCTGGCACGAGGAGCAGACTCTGCAGGAGAATCAGACCTGGCAGGAGGAAAAGTCTTTTTTGGAGAATGTCTGTCAGGAGAAGAAGCAGAAGGTGAGCGACGAGGAACGCTAGGAATAGGGGCGCCATTAGGTAAACATTCAAACGGTGAACTGAACTCTGCAAAAAGAAAGGATTACTTTTTATTTAAGAACTTGAGTATATGTGACGATCCGCGAGGAAAGGAACCTAGGATTAACAGGCACATTGTTCAGTAGAAGCGATTGAAGGAACGGTCGCAGTCAGACACTCAGCGAGTGAGGACAATCTCCGGATTTTCTCCCCTCCCTTACGACTACATCTACTTGATCCGCGTTCAGCGAGTCAGACGAGTTCTTAAGTCACACGGACACAGAGCAGAAAGATTTGTAGAAAGTGGTGGGGCTGGATTTCTCAGGCCGACCGCACGCGAGGAAAGGAACCTAGGGTTAACAGGCGCATTGTTCAGTAGAAGCGATTGAAGGAACGGTCGCAGTCAGACACTCAGCGAGTGAGGACAATCTCCGGATTTTCTCCCCTCCCTTACGACTACATCTACTTGCTCCGCGTTCAGCGAGTCAGACGAGTTCTTAAGTCACACGGACACAGAGCAGAAAGATGTGTAGAAAGTGGTGGGGCTGGATTTCTCAGGCCGACCGCACGCGTCGAAATAGACGATCCCTTCTCACTTAGCATCTCAATTACAAATCCAATTTTGCGGATAAATATTTATTTCTTTTTAATATGAAAAGGCGATTTTGAAACTATCAATATCATGAAAAATTTGAAAATCGACTTTTTAACGTCACATATCATGAACTTCTTGTGGCAAAATTGCAAAACAAAATGAGGATATTGAGAAAGGATCCCCCTATCAAACTTGGTACTCGTAAAAGCCGTATCAGCAATATTCAGACAATAATATTAAGGGATGATCTCGGAAAAGTTTAATTTTGAATTGCTCTAAATAATGTTTTGTGCTTTTATTAACACTTTTAGCGCAATCCTGAGAGAACAGAAAGAACTTTGCACAGCCCTGCGCAGGTACAATATAGGTAAGCATTACATGTAAGATAGCCCATTTGAAACTTCGAACAGATCTGGATATCGAAAAATTTATCCAAAATGCGAAAACAATCCAAAATTCTCAATTTAGTCATTCGACATGTCTCTTGATTTTAACGTGTAATTTCTGGGGGATTTTTTAAAATATTGAACTTGGTATTAAAACAGTTTACGCAAATAAAACAATTAAACAAACAATAGTAAAAACTATTTGTTGGTGGAGGTGCCTTCATATTGCTTTACAGAAGCATAAAATGTTACACAAACATCTTATTATAAACACTTCTATTCGTCACGTTTAATATTTTTCAAAGTTACTTCCAATTAATGTTAATAATTAAAACTTAAAACTTAAAACTTGCACAATTCTCTCTAAAATTTTAAGGAGTTACAATTAAAAATTTTTCAATTTTAACTACTTTCATTCGATAATTCTTTAATTTTGAAGATTGAAAATTCTCAATTTTATGTGCCCAGAATTCAAAAATCTTTAAAATACTTCAAAAATAATCGTAGATGCATTATAGTTATCTTATTCACCAATAGAATTAAGGATGACCATTAAGATGAAAAACAAAGTATAAACGATGCCCATTTTTTTAATTAAGAGAAAAACTTCTTATAAAATGAAAAATAATTGAAAACCAATAAGAAAAACAAAAGTTAAAACTTTTTTACAAAAATTGAGTTATTAAACAAAAAATATGCTTTCAGCAAAAAATTAATTTCCCCCGAAACTGATGCATTGTTACCCAAAGAAAATAAAATTTCAAATAAAAGAATTGTATTTTTACCAAAAAAAGAGAATTTTAAATTAAAAATGATCAAACCTAAAAAATGAATAAGTTACATCTTCAATTAAAAAATTTAATTTAAACCAAAAAAAAAAGTTTTCCATTTAACAGTTAAATTTTCAACCAAACACAAGCATCCAATAAAAAAATTAACAATGTACTTTAACTTTTATCCAAGTAGTTGAATTTTCAATCAAAAAGATTAATTTTGAACAAAATAGTTAAACTTTGAACCAAAGACATGAATGTTTTATTATAAATATACATTTTTACAACAAGAATTAATTTATTAACAAACTGATTTAACCAAATTTTTCAAATAAAATAGTTGAATACTCAAGCAAAAAAGAATAATTTTAAGACAAAAGTCTGCATTTTTATTTAAAAAATTATATTTTTACTAAAACAGAGGAATTTTCGAATAAAAAATACAAATGTTTAGAAAAATAGTTGAATTTTCGGTTACAAAAGATTTTAATTGACCTTTCACGATTAAAAGATGAATTTCTGGGCAAGTAATACATTTTCATGCAAAAATTGAATTTTTAATCCGAAAAGACGAATTTTTACTAAATAGGTTGACTTTTAAACAAAATTGTTGATTCATCTGCCAAATAGTTGCATTTGGATCCATAATCCAGATTTCTGTTGCACTAATCTGGTTGACGAGGTGAGGGAACAGTTAGCTTTCCGGAGACTCCACGAGAGGCGCAGCAGTAGAAAGCATTATAGTACGCATGTACAAAACTTGGCTGACTTGACAAGAGAAATAGGATTCTGAGGGCTCTTTCACACAATTGCAGATCCGCAACCTGTGGACTTGCGTAGGTCAAGAGCTGCGAAAACTGAGAAAAATTACGGCGGTGCATTAAATAGATTTTTCAACATTTTGATGTAAAGAAACAAGCAAATGTAAATCAGCTGATTCCTCTCAAAGCTCTGATGTTCAAGGACGTAACGAAGGTTCGCTGGTTCGGAGTTAGTGATCCCCCTAAAATACATTGAGTGCCGTACTAATGGAATCATGCACCTGGTATTGGCAGGAAGAGACCTCAGCCTGGCACACAGACAAGGCCTGGCAGGAGAAAAATGTTTGGCAGGGGAGTAAGGCCTGGCAAGAAGAGGCCTGTCAGGAGAATATTATCTCTTTAAATAATATTGAGAAGGTTTGCTACGAAGAACACCAGGAATAGGTTCTCCATTACGTGAACACTCAAACGGCGAACTTACCTCTTAAGGGAGGTAGAGGATTAAATTTATCATAAGCCTTAGTACATCCTGAATATCTATTAACAAATTTGCGAGGAAAGACTAACGAAATTGAGGTAAGGTCGCCCAAAAAACCTTATTGAGAGCTGAGCCAGTAATTTTCAGTTTAAGATACTAATTTTCTACAGAAAAAAAAAAATTTTTAACCTGATTAATTCAACGAAAAAGTACAAATTCTTAACAAAATAGTTCAACAACTGAAACAACACATTTTTAATAAAAAGTGAAATAGATACATTTTTAGATTTAAAAAATCATTTTTAACGAAAAAAATTAACTAATTCTACTGTAAACCAAGTAGATATTCTTCAATCAAAATAAATGAATACGCGACCAAATACGTAATAATTCATATTTAACAAAAAAAATATATTAAGATTGTGATTGTATTTCAACATTGGGAAAAAATTGGAAATTGTTTAATTTTTGTTTTAAAATTTATCTTTTTAGTTTAAAAATTCAACGATTCGGTACAAAATTATTGCAATTTGATACAAACTAGTTTTTTTGTAGAAACTTAATCCCTAATAAGTGAAAATTCAACTTTTTGGTCAGAAACGTATGTATTTTTTTTTCAATTCTACATGTTTGGTAAAAAAAATTATCTTCATGGTTGCGATCTTACCGTTTTGGTTGATACTGTTTAATATTAGATTGAAAGTACAACTGTGATGTAGAAAGCTTATCTTTGTAACCCAAAGATTCCACTAGTTGCTTTAAAATTTATTGATGGCAGTTCGTCTTTTATAATAGAAAACTAATCTGTTTGGATAAAAAATTTATCTCTTTTTATTTAAAACATGTACATTTAAGATTTAACCAAACCCTCCTCTCTCTAAATCGTCTTACGATATTTTTTGATTAATCCTAAATACACTCACGTAAAAATTTATAGGGAAAAAATTACTTTATATGGGAGCTTGGGGGAAGGGGGTGTAAGGGTTCTGGGCCCTAACGAAGAGAGATAAGTGGTTTAAAATATCAGAAGAAAAACTAAATAAGGTTTAAAAACCGCCTAAATCCCTTTCTACCCACTGAATCCATACTTGTCAACGACTTGTTCTATAATTCAAAGAGTTTTACGCAAAAGCTTCAGGAAAGTGCAAATATTGAAGCTTTAAGAATCACAACACATTTGCTTTATTTTTATTTTTAATTACATGCGACTTGTAATATTTTAACCCAAATTCAGATTACAAACAATTTTATATTTGAGATCCACATTTTTCTAAAGTGAATTAATGGCGTGGAGGGTTGACGTTCATAAGCTCTATTCTAAAATTCAATTGGATGTGACGTTTGCGGCCTACTGGAATTAAGCTGATTTCATCTGGATTCAAGAAGGCAATCCTGCCGCTTTCCATGTTTATTTTTGAACGCGATTTATTGTGACTGTGAGGATTAGATGTATATATTCCAGCAAGAAATGTACTATTCTCCAATATTGCAAATACGTCACCATCGGATGTTGATAACACAATTTGCTCTTGGGTTGGAATCGGTGCATATACTTTATGTTTTAGGGTTATTAGAATTCTTTTGTCTGTGGGAAAAGTGTATCTTCGAAATTCGAATGACCGGTGCGGATATTTATAGGGAGTAAGCCGAATAAGTTGAAGTTTGTCAAGCTTATATTTAATTCCCTCACCAGAAGTAATCGTGGTAGGTGGAACCATGAACCTTTCATGAGCTGGAGGGGATCTGGACCTGGACAAAAGAGCAGGTTCTACAGAAGAAGAAGGATTGGCAGGAGAAGAAGGCCTGACAGCAGAAGTATGCCTGGCAGGAGAAGTATGCCTGGCAGGAGAAGATGGCCTGGCAGAAGAATGTTGTCTCTCAAAAAAATTAAACGGTTGACGACGAGAAGCACCAGGAATAGGGTGGCCGTTAGGTAAACAATCAAAAGCTAATCTAAACCCTGCAAAAAGAAAGAGGATTGTATTTTTTCCGAGAACTTTAGTATATCATGACATTCTTGCCACAAAATTGCGAAACAGAATCTAGCATAGGATGTTCAGAAAATATTCCCTTATACAACTTGGTAAAAGCTGAAGTAGCAATATACAGTCTGTCTGTCTGTCAGTCCTTCCGGCTGGCCGTCCATAAACACAATAACACTTTTAAAATAAACGAATCAAATCGATCTTTAGCACACTGTTTTTAGGTCCTACAAGAAAGTATGGGTTCGTTAACCAGCCATTTTAGATGAAAATCCAAACAGTTAAAGCATTTTCAATCATTTTGGTAATATGGTTTTTTATATTTAAAAATTGTATGTATTGCTATTTATAGTATTCAGAAAACCAAACAATTTCTCTAATGACTTTTTTCTTTAAAAAACTAATTATCAGAATAAAAGCATGATGGGACGCGTAGTTTTGGTTTTAATTATAAAAATTACATTAAAAATAAATATGAAAGTTATGTAGAAAAAAGACAAAAGGTACGAAAAGAAATTAATAGACAAAAGTTGTTCACCCAAAATATATGTACAAATTTTTATCATTCAAATTTTGAACTGGCAAGATTGTTTGTACAAAATAAGTAGAAAAAAATTCTTTTATGCTCATGAATTTCGATTGCAGGCATTTGCTTATATAATTTCTTAAATAAAATTATAAACAATTATCGGTTGATAAATTTCCTTCAATTAAAATCACTGAAGAGATAGTTTTAAACAGAATAAGAGGAAAAGAATATTCTTTTCTGCCCAGAAATGCCGATAATAGACATTTGTTATGATAATTCGTTAAAAAAAATCAA
This sequence comes from Belonocnema kinseyi, assembly GCF_010883055.1. Taxonomy (NCBI): domain Eukaryota; kingdom Metazoa; phylum Arthropoda; class Insecta; order Hymenoptera; family Cynipidae; genus Belonocnema; species Belonocnema kinseyi. The sequence continues at coordinate 25,217,523 of NC_046660.1, forward strand.
AATCAAATATCGGTTGATAAATTTTCTTAAATTAAAATCAGTGAGTAGATAGTTCAAATAGAATGAGAAGAAAAAACTATTATTTTTTGCCCATTAATGCCGATAACAGGCATTCGTTTATATAATTTGTTAAACAAAATTATAAACAAGTATCGGTTCATACATTTTTTTCAATTAAAATCATTGAAAAAATAGTTTGTTCAGAATAAGAAGAAAAAACGATACTTTTTTGTCCTTATATTCCGATAATATGCATTTGTTTATATAATGTGTTTAAAAAATATAATCAAATATCAAGTGACATACTTTCATGATCAAGTTTTATTTTTAAGATAAAGGCAGGTAATTTTATTGCACAATTATACATTGCGAGCAAACAATCCATGATTTTGGCTATTTGTTAATATAATTTGTTAATAACTATTAAGTTAACATGTCAACAATTTTTTTATTGATGCACCCCTGTCCATCAAATTTAAGCAATATTGAGCAAAGGAAAAATTTTTTAAAGACAATAAATAATAAAACCGTCAAAATAGAAATTTTTTTCCTCTTTTTTCATTAACATAAAAGTTTAAATAAACACGAATTTAACAATTGAATATCATAATCCTTTTCAAAATTGAACGTTGAATTTCACTTTTAAAAAATCAGTGATGAATTGCGCCCTGAAAGTTATATTGAGCCATTTCGCCTAGGAATGTTGTTTAAAAAATCAACTATTTCCTTAACAATTAGTATTTTTTGATGAAATAAACTGTCTTCTCTTTAACTTCAAATAATTCTTGCCTAAAATATAGACTTTTACATTTTTCGTTGTTTATTCACCTTTTTAGTTTGAATAAAATTAAACTACGAGGTTGAAATTGGAAAAACTTTTCTTTTTCGGTTGAAAATTAATAATTGGAATTTGAAAATAAACCTTTCGGTCGTAAATTAACTTATTTGTTAACATTTATTCGTAAATTTATATCGTAAAGACACCGAAACGACACGGGCGTAGGATGTCGTAAAAATGTCGTAAAGATGTCGTAACGATATCGTAAAGACGTCGCCAAATTTTGTGCCCACTAGGATATTTAGCTGAAAATAAAACTACAATAGAGCCTCGTTTATTCGAGTCCGCTTTATCCGAGTTCGCGATTATCCGAGGTTGAAACAAAAATAGTTGACCCGTTTTATCCGAACTATGGCGCAAGAGTAGTCCGTATTATCCGAGCCTTATGCCTTATTCATACACATGAACTTATCTAAACCAACCAGAGCAGATGTTCTTAAACCTCTGCTCTGATTGGTCAATAATTTAAATACTGTCTACGTTAAGAATTGTGTGGATCGCCCTCAAATAGAGATACATTATCGTATATTTAATATTAACTATTTATAATTTTTTTAACATGTAATTGTACAAATTAAATATTTATTTAAGTTTACTTTTAGTTTATTTTTTAGAGACTCTTTTTATTTTATATTCCGTTTCACCGAGTTTCCTGAATATCCAAGTTGTGGCCGGCACACAATAGCTTGGATAATCAAGGTTCTACCTACTTTATGTCAATAAAGCATTTTTTTAGATAAATAAAATATCGTGTTTGCATAATTATGTACTTTTTTAGATAAAGGAAATTTGTCATATCATTAAAAAAATTGAAATATTCATAACAAATAAAAATGTATTCCAACGGAATCTAATTTTGCTTGAAGTAAACATTCATTCATTTGGCTGAAAAAATTGTCTCTTAAATGCTCTAGTCCATATTACATTTGTTTGACATTTTTTTATTAATCTATGACACGAGAAAAATTTTTTACTCTGTTGTTATTGTCTTGTACGAGTAGCCGTTATTTATTCACAGATATTTTTTTTATTTTGTTAAACAATTATAAGGCAATTTTCCTTAATTGGAGACAGCCTTCATCAAGCTTACAATTTCGTAATATGACCCTCTTATTCTTTTAACATTGTTACTAATGCTACACGATTACGTTATATCAATACAAATTTATATTTTTCACGTTTTCCGTTTTTATAACCTTTTTTATTTATAATATACAGTTATTAGTAAATTTATTTATTAGTATAAAGCAATAAGTTGCTTTCCGCCCTTGAATGAGGAAATATTCCCACTAATGAAATTATTAGTTATCTACTGATTTTCGGTAGCTCACTTTTTGCTAATTCAACCTGTAAAATTTAAGTCGTGATTAGGTTAATTTGGCGATTTTTGATTTAAAGAGACCTCGAAGTATCTTTTTTATAAAACAAATTATAGAATTAAGATAACCTTCTTCATCCTAACAGAATAAGTTGTTAAATTTATTTCAAGGGTTGCTTAAAATCATTGGGAAAAAATGTAAAGCGCTATCTTGTCTTTACTTTTAAATAATTTCCTCCATTTTTTAAATTTTCATTGAAATAATATTGGTAATTACCAAATTTCTGTGGATCATTGATGATCAGATAAAAGATAAGTTTTATTGATCAGGTGTGTAAATAATTTTTGTGTTTTCATTTCCAACAAGGAACTTGTAAAAACATTTTGTTGGTGGAGGTGACTAAATATGATACAACATATACAGCTATATAATGTACATATGTATAGGTAACGTATATTTACGAGTTTTACAATATAGCCTTGATATCGCTTCAATGGAGCAGAAAATTTTAAACAATCATCTTTAATTAAACTTACGTTTCAGGAAAGAATTTGTAGGTTTCAACAATCGAATTTATAGACATTTTATACCAATCTTTAGTAAATCACTTTTCTTTAATTTCATTTCATCCTCATGTTAAACTTTAACATAAATTTTCTCTGGATAAATTATAGATTGTTATTAACTTTACAGACTGATAAAACTAAAATTTTTAAGTCAAGGAGAAAGATTTTAAAAATTACTTAAAACTTATTTCATTTCCCAGTGGGCACAAAATTTGGCGACGTCTTTACGACATCGTTACGACAACCTTACTACATCATATGTCCATGTCGTTTCGGTGTCTTTGAGATATCGTAAAGACATCGTCAGATCATACGACTCATTTACGATATCGTAAAGACACCTTAACGACATGGACATAGAATGTCGTAAAGTTGTCGTAAATATGTCGTAACAATGTTGTAAATACGTCGCCAAATTGTGTGCCCAATGGGTTCCCAACATCAAAATTAGTTCATTAAAAAGTATGACTTCGTTTTGATGATTAAAAAAAATATCGTCGATAGTCCAGATTTTCAGGACGAATTTCAAATCCATTTACTGAATGTAATTGATAAATATCAAGAGTTACACAGAATAGAATTCAATCGACATGATATGTAAATATATTAATTTTTTATTAACTAAAAATTTATATAATATGCAGAATAGAAAATTTCTTATCTTCTCTCAAATTCAAAAAGCGTGAAGAAAAAAAAATCCACGAGAGTCAGCTTTCACATAAAACTAATACCTTCTCGTTATAGATGAGAATGTAATAAATATAGATTTTAGTTGAAAAAAGTTTTATTTATATGTATTTAATGTTTAAAGTATAGTTTCTGCTAATATAATATTTTGTACAATTCATTCGTACTATTGGTTAAAATTTAAGTATTTACCTGAAAATTCTTTTATTTAAAGTAACTTCCCAGTGGGTACAAAATCCGGCGACATATTTACGACATCGTTACGACATATTTATGACAACTTTACGACATCCTATGTCCATGTCGTGGCAGTGTCTTTGCGGTATCGTAAATACATCGTCAGATCATACGACTTATTTACGATACCGTAAAGACACCTTAACGACATGGACATAGGATGTCGTAAAGATGTCGTAACAATGTCGTAAAAACGTTGTCAAATTTTGTGCCCATTGGGTTTTTAAATAATGACAATTTTAGTTGAAAACCAACATTTTTCTATTTAAAAATTAATGTATTTTGTTAAAAACTCGTCCTTTTTGGTAGAAACAACCTTATTGGGGAAACAGGGGTAAGGGGTTCTTAAATGAATACTGTTAAAGTAAAGACTTTTTGAGGTTATGTCAAAAAACTAACATGGTGCGGTAAAATGGACTTCCGATTCGGTTTCAGTAACCCAAAAATTATATCATAATCATGGTCTAACCCCCAGGCCAGAATTTTGTTATTATGGTTGTGTTATAAATTTGTGTTTGCAAAAGTTTTATCTAACCGTAAGTACTATACAATATCATTAATAATCATAGTTAGAAATAAAAATAAAAATTTTTCTTTAATTTAAAATGATTTTCTTAATTTTTAAGTTGCTTTTAGGTAAATGAAACAACTTTGCCAAAGAAACGGTTTCTTTTATTGAATTTTTTTTTGTATCTGATCTGAATTTTCCAAATTAAAGAAATTGCGTATGTAAAACATAAACATGCCAGATTTTCTTATTTGTTAAACTTCAAACTTGCAGAATTCTTAATAGTGAATTTTCAAAATTAAAAACACTTACATTTTTAATTCAAGATTTAAAGAACAGAGTTACAGATTATCAGTTTTTTTTTACAAATATTTCAGAAATAATTATAGATGTATTATAGTATTATATTTACCAATAGAATTTAGAATGACAATTAAGATGGATATTAAAGTATAAACGATACCCATTTTTTCAATTAGGGGAAAAACTGATAAAGACTTTATAAAGAATTTCGTTAAAAGTCTATATAATAAAGCACCAGAATATTTATTGGATTCATTATATTGATAGACTATGTATTATATATGGCATCTTAATCGTTATCTCTCAAATTATAGGCTACAGCTAGGCTTGATTTTCGCAGACATTTATATTTATATTTCATAAATCAGTTAAAGAATTGTAATTGCTCCAGACAACTTTACGACATCCTATGTTCATGTCGTTTCGGTATCTTTGAGATATCGTAAAGACATCGTTAGATCATACGACTAATTTACGATATCATAAAGACACCTTATCGGCATGGACATTGGCTGTCGTAAAGTTGTCGTAAAGATGTCGTAACGATGTCATAAAGACGTCGTCAAATTTTGTGGCCAATGGGTAATTTTTTTTTGGTTGCAAATTCAACTGTTTTGTTGAAAAATTCATATTTTGTTGCTGTAAAATCAATCTTTCTTCGATGAAAACAATTTTTTCTGAAAATTTGTTTTTCTGATTTAAAAGTTCATCTTTTTACTAGAAATATCGCATCTTTTTTGGATAAAAATGCACATTTTTGGTTGAAAATTAAATTATTTCCTAGAAAACTTCCTTTTTGTTTAAAATTCCTATTTTTGAGTTGAAAAGTCAATTGCAATCTTTTCGGATAAAAATTCAACTCTTTTTTGAAAGTTTGTCTTCTTGATTTAAAAATTCACCTGTTTCAGTAGAATTTTTATTTTACTTTAACAACAATGCAACTGTTTGGTTTTAACTTAACAATCTTGATCAAAAGTCATATATTTTGATTAAAAATTTGACTATTTAGCAGGAAATTAACTTATTGTTTAAAATTCTTATTTTGGGGTTGGAAAGTGAACCAGAATCTACTTTGGAAAAAAATTTAACTATTTTTTTGAAGGTGTTTTTTAATTCATATGTTTTTAGAACAAATTTGTTCTTTTTTAAATAAAAATGTAATAGTCCATTTGAAAATTCAAACACTTTTTTAAAAGTTTGTCTTTTTAATTTTAAATTCACCTACTTTAGTAGAAATTGTATCTTTTTTGTATAAAAATGCAAACATTTAGTAGAAAATTTAACAATTTTGTTGAAAAGTTATAAGTTTTGTTACTTAAGTTTTGTTTTGTAAGTTTTGTTTAAAAAAGTCAGGCTTTTTGTTTAAATTTAATATTCATGTGTTAAAACGAGAATTTAAATATTTTCTGAATGAAAATCAACTATTTTTTTAACAAGACAGACTTTTTAGTTGAAAATTCCACTATTTTATTAAAAATTTAACTATTTGATAGTAAATTTACTTTTTTATTAAATTTATATTTTGGTATTGAAAAACGATCTGAATCTTTTCCGGGTGAATGTTAAATTTTAAAAAAGTGTGTCTTTTTTTTATTAAACTTTCACATGTTTTATTAAAAATTTCATCTTTCTTTGATAAACTTAAAAATGCAACTATTTCTTAGAGAATTCAACTTTTTTTTATATTTTTAATTTTTGGTTGAAACAAACTTCCTCTTCTTCGATTGAAATTCAACAATTTTGTTAAAAAGTCATTTTTGTTGTTAAAGATTCGTCTTTTGGATTGAAAATTTAGTTTTTTTCGTAGAGGCTTATTTCTTGTTTAAAAATTTATATATTGATCGCGAATAGTCAACCGAAATCTTTTTTGATAGAAACTTAACTATTTTCACAAAGTTTATCTTTTTGATGTAAAATTCATCTGTTTTAGGAGAAATTTCATTTTACAAATGAAAATACAACTTATTGTTTACAAATTCTTTTTCTGTGTTTGATTATTCAATTATTTTGTTTGAAAGATTTGGTTGTTTGATTCACTTCACCTTTAGCTTGAAGATTCAACAATTAAGATTAAATTTTATTTCTTTTTTGAGTACAAAATATTTATGTGATCAACATTCGTCTTTTTGGGCCCAAGATTCTTTTTTTTTTGTATAAATTTGATCTTTCTAGATTAAAATATAAACTACAAAATTAGACTGTATCTACTTGAAAAAAAACCGCAACAAAAAGTACTTCTGTTCTTTCAATTTTAGGTTTGCTTCTTACCAAAAAGAATAAATTTTAACACAATACATGACCTTTTTACCCAACAGTACAATTTTTAACTTATACAGTATACAGTGTACAGTTTCAAAGGAAAATGGTACATATAGTTGAATTTTCAGACGAAAAATCGATTAAAAAAATTATATTAAAAAAGAACTCAGTTTTCAACCAAAAAGATGAATTTCCGACGAAGAGTATCAAATATTCTATTAAAAAATAAAAATTTATAACTTATTGAATACACAAGATATAGTTAGAACCAAACATGGAATAGTTAAATTTTTTGATTAAAAAAAATAATAATTCTAACAATGAAAATAGATTTGCAACAAAGCTTTTCAATATTTAGCAAACAAACAAAAAATTATCTGGCCAGGAGATTGATGTTCTACAAAGAAAGTCGAATTTTTAACAAAATAAATAAATTGTTACAAATTTATTTAATTTTAAAGCCGCAGGAGCAGGTAATAAAACAGGTATAAAAAATAATGATGAAATAATGACTAATTACCTATAAATATATTGGCTGTGTTTTCACTGCAGTTCCAGCTCTCCATTCTCTGCATATAGAAGCACGAGTACGACCCTGCCCCTGCCATGTCTCCTTTAATGAATTTCGGAAGTGAATGTCAGAACTGAAAAATAAAGATTTAGTTTTAAATTAATAAATACAATTCAAAGTGATCCTAAATCGATTAATTCTAGAATTAACAGTGATTTCTAAAATAATTATAATCTACTTCAAACTAACATTAACCTCAAAAAGATTAGAATTAAATGTCTGAAATCTCACATAACATATGGAAAATATTGACATCACAATTACGTATTTTAAACAGATACTTACAGAATAAGATATTTTCCATTAATCCTCAATAAATGCACTCACTTTACACGGAAATCTTGGGTCAAAACATTTTTTTTTAACAGAAAGCACCAAGCGTTCTACGAATTCTATATGCTAGCAAACTAGCGATACCCTTTAAATTTTCACGCGCATGATTGACGCGCAAAAATCAAGTCAGACTGGCGATAAAATAAGAGTCTTTTTAACCATGTCGAAAAAAATTTGGAAGGACCGTTCGACCATGCAGAAAGACTTTCTGACTCTCTAAATTTTGACCATACAACTTTGACCATTCATTTTTCTCCGTGGTCATGCATTTGACCTTGTGCTTCGATTTAGAACTCAGCAAGAAAATCTCAGTCGTGTCACCGCTTTTATAATTCAAATGTCCGCTCCATGGTCTGTAGTTGTGGAAAGTAGGCGCAACTACCCAGGTCAAAAATCTCCTGACACATTCAAATATCGAAATTTTTGAATTTGGCAAAAAAAATGTCCACTCCATCATTCTACTTTACTCTAATAATACTTGAATCACACTTATCTATGCTCATGGAAATAAAGCAGCATGTTGGGGCGAAGAATTTTACTACGGCTAAAGTTAATATCGTAGTACGCGAAAAAGTTATTTCAAATTAATTTTTCATAGTTTCCAAAATATCGAAACAAAAACCTTCCAAATCTTTGAGGAAGGTGTGATGAAATGTGAAGAAGTTGCTACCGGTCTTAATTTAAAAGCTATGCCAAACGCGATGCAAACGCGACAATTATTTGGGCGTCAGAAAGAATCAACGACACTTCGACCACGTACAAAAAAAACTGAAGTTTCCATTGGAACCCGTTTTTGGTTCCAAAGGAGCTGCAACAAAAATGAACCCTTTTGCTAAAACGGAACCCAAAACGATAAAGGAGCTCTAAATAATACCACACTTTGAGTTCGAAAGGATCTCAAATGTAATTGAGCCTATTTACTTAAAGAACCTATTTTTCGCTTTGCACACTTGGACATCATGATTATTTTAAAACATAATATTTACCTTAAATCACACATGTACTCGAACTCTGGTGGACATAAATTAATAAAGATAATTAAATTACAAAATAATAACGTAATTAAAATAGATATACTGACTTGATAAATATAATTTGCAGGTTACGTAGCAAGCTTTTAAATAAAAAGGCTTATTCATGTCAGTGCTTACAATCTTGGCAACTTTTTTCACTGCGCTTGCGTCGTGCTGGCAACACAATTGGTTGCTGTTGGCACGCTGATTTTGAATAGTGTCGAAATTCAAATGTCATATTTATAGTAAATAATAATTATAAAATGCATTAACAGTTAATTAGATTTTAATTAAAAAGTACGTTATGAATTCCGAGTTCAGAGAAAGAAATAATTTGTTTAGCACAATGATTAATCTTGTCTCTGTCGAGTTTCTAATTTTTATTGTTTTCATTTATAAAAATTTGACCTAAAATAAAATCAATAAAGTTACTAAAATAAATTTGAAATTTTGTTTTCCTCTGAAGTTAAAATAAAAAACGTTTTTTGTAATAAAATCACAATATTTTTTCATCTGTCACTCAAAAATTCTATCTTAGGATTAATAAATCACTTTTGAAGCATTTCCTAATCATTATTTATTATAAATATAACATTTGAATATTTACATAATTTAAAATGCGCGCGCCTAAAGTAGCAAATCGTGTTGCTGGCGCGAAGCAAGCGCAGTTCAAAAAGTTCAAAAAATTGGGAGCACTAATTTATAAGCAAGATAATTTTCGTCGTAAGTCGTTGGTCGATAAACGAATTCTTTATGCTCACATTTATAAATAAGTCATTATCAATAATATTTAATTGTTGAAAAGGGAATCATGCATTAATCCTTTTGAATTTAATTCTTTATTTCAAGAAAATACCCTAAGTATATTTCAAACTTTATAAAGTAAGGATACCTTTTTGCGGAGGTCGGGTTTGAATAAACTGAGGAAGTAATTTGAAACAACAAGTTCTTATCTAGGTACTCAACCAATCAAATTTGCCATAAAAGATTCACCTGATAATAATTAATTACAAAAGCTTGTTAATTGTACATCAAAGATTTTTTCAATAAAATTATGTGAATAATTTTTAAGATTTTTCATAACTTTTAAGAGTAGGTTGAAATGGGTTAGATAAGTAATAAATTTTGACTGACAATCAATTAAATTGCATTACATTTCCAATTATAAATTTACCAATTATTTTAAATCCTGGTACTTTAAAGATGGTGTAGACTTAAGCAAATTTTGTATTAAAAATTCTAAAAAAAGGGAACCTAAATAAGTAAGAAAAAAAATGAATAAATACCCAGTGGGCACAAAATTTGGCGACGCCTTTACGACATCGTTACGACATCGTTATGACAACTTTATGACATCATATGTCCATGTCGTTACAGTGTCTTTACTATATCGTAAAGACATCGTCAGATCATAGGACATATTTACGATATCGCAAAGACACCGAAACGACATGGACATAGGATGTCGTAAAGATGTCTTAACGATGTCGTAACGATGTCTTAAAGATGTCGCCAAATTTTGTGCCTGCTGGGAATATTGGGCAAACTAGACGACATAAATGTTCCCAACATTAGCATTGAAGATTGGCTTTCACCTTTCTGTCATATGTCGCAATACTTCGCTGCAAAAATGATAATTAAGTATTGAAAAATAACCGGCCTTGATTTAAAATTAAAGATGAAGTATGCTGGGTTAAAATTTAGCAATAAATTTTCAAATTTTTCAAAAGAAGTTCGCATTATTTCTTTGAAAATACTCGATATGTATTCTGAATCAAGAAGATGGTAATTTACACACTTCGGAAAGCATCCTGAGCAGTTAAAAAGAAGAAATAACCCTCTTTCACATGCCATACATAAAATATTATTAATTCAATTACAATTATGGACTCATTTTTTTCAATATTTTGTGAAAACTGCGCGCATGCCCAAAGATATTCACCAAACTGAAAAAATGTGTCTGCATGTATTTAGAATTTAGGGAAAAAGTTTAAAATGTGTGCCTTGAGATTTGTTTTTGAATTCTTTTTGAAAGAAAATGACACTTTACGTGTTAATGCTTGAAAATTTCATTTTCGTGTATGCTTTTTCTTGATATTTCATTTTTTTGTATAGAAAGTAAAATTTATGTGTTATAAATGTAACTACTTGATTTAAATTAATCGGTTTTGGTTTAAGTTTCAAATATTTTGTTGAAAATTCGACTTTTTTGGTAAAATTTTATTGCGTTTTATTTTTAATTAGAATCTTTCTTGTTGAAATATAAACTATTTTATTTTTTATGAGTAATGTATCTTTTCAGATATACAATTGAACTCCTTTGTTGAGAGTTGAACTACTTTCTTCAGAATAATTTTTTTATTGAAGCTTCATAGTTTTAGTAAAAATTGATCTCCTTGTTTGAAACATAAACTAATTTGTTAAGGCTTCACTTTTCGGGGGTAAAAATTGTTTTCTTTTTACTAAATATTTAACTATTTGGCGGAAAATGAACTTTTTTGTTGAAATTTCATATTTTCGGGATGAAGATTCAACTTTTTTGTATAGAAAGTTCGTCCCTTTGTATTTGACATTCAACAATTAGGTAAAAAATTCAACTATGTGGTAGAAAATTCAACTGCTTTGAAAAGGTTCAATTCGTAACTATTTTGTATAGAAAATTCGTGTATTTGTCTTAAAAATAACACGGTTTGGTAAAAAATTCAACTATTCCATACAAAACTAGGTTTTATATATTAAAAACTAAAAGTTTTTTTTTTAGTTTCAAAACTCAACTATTCGTTTGAAAATTGATGTAGTTTGTTGAAAATTCGTCTTTTTCGAATAAAATTAATCTTCTTCTGTGAAAACTCATCTATTTGTTTAGTTATGTATGTATTTTTCTTTAACTCACACATTTTTGTAAAAACAGCTTTATGATTTAAAACACAACTATTTGGTTAAAAATTTATATATTTTGCTAAAAATTCCTATTTTTTAGTAGAAAACTAATCTGGCAAGAAAGTTGTCATAAAGAAATCGGAATTTTTTTTAATTTGTTACAATTGGTTTGAAAAATTCTAATTTTTTATATTCACTTTGAAAATTAATGACAAAAAAGTATTGTAGTATAAACAACATGGTTTTTAAATAATATTAACAACAAAATTTATTAAAGTTGTCATAAAAAAGTTTTAAAAACAAGTTTAAAAGCAATACAATTGTTCTTAAAGGTATGGCTTACAAAGACAGTATTTATTCCTTAACTTTATCAATATTTGTTTTTTCTATCAATCATATGCTTTATAATATAAAGCGTTGGAAATATTCGACATATTTTTGAGAATAGATATTTTATATAGCATAGGTAATTTGTATAAATTGCTTAGAACAAAATAAAATTATTTATTTTTTAGCTTTACAACTAAATATAAAATGTTATAGTTTACTTAAATTAAGCTTCAGTTTCAAGTTTTAATAATCATTATGAGTATTAATAGAAAGAAAATTTAATTGAAATTCAACATTTTTACAGTTTATAATATTTACTTATACCAGTGTTACAAACTCAATATTTTTTTGTAGAATTATTATTAGTACTCTGTTAAAAGTGTATTTGTCTTTAATCATAAAATAATGGTTTTTTTGCTTTTCATTAGTACTTACTAATTTATGTGATATTTAATATATCACAAAATATTTTTTGAGACAAATAAATGCGAAAAACGTATTTTAACTATTAAAATAAATGAAATTTGTATTTTCCAATAAATTTGAATAATTTTCGGTTATTCTGCATGCCTTATTATTTGTATAATTGATTCTTACTAGTAATTATGGAACAATTGTAGAATTGTAAGCTAAATTAAAATTACAAACCATTTGATATTTGAGTTTTATATTTTTTTTAAGTGATTTGATGATGTTGAGGACTGACGTTAACAAGCTCTACTCTAAAATTCCATCGGATTTGACGTTTGGGGCCCACTGGAATTAAGCTAATTTCATCTGGATTCAACAAGGTGACGATGTCACTTTCCATGTTTATTTTTGCACGTGATTTAGTATGGGCGTGAGGATTAGGTGCATATATTCCAGCAAGAACATTACTAGTCTCCAATATTGCAAATACGTCACCATCGGAGGTTGATAATACAATTTGTTCTTGGATTGGCACCGGCTTAAAGCCTTTGTCTTTTACGGCTATTTTAATTCGTTTATTCTGGGGAAAAGTGTATTTTCGAAGTTCGAATGACCGGTGGAGGTTCTTATAGGGAGTCAGCCGCAGAAATGGAAGTTGGTCAAGTTTATATTCGATTTCCTCAGAAGAAGCAATTAGTGTAGGTTGAACCATAAACCTGACATCGGTTGTAGGAGATCGGGATCTGACACGAAGAACAGGCTCTGCAGGAGACAGTGAACTGGCAGGAGGAAAAGTCTTTTTTGGAGAATGTCTGCCAGGAGAAGAAGCAGAAGGCCCTCGACGTGGAACACCAGGAATAGGGGCGCCATTAGGTAAACACTCAAACGGTGAACTTAACTCTGCAAGAAGAAAGAAGATTAAATTTGTACTGTAGACTCTACGACATGTCTCGTTTTTGGGACTGTAGGGGATGCAAACAGGAAGTGTCAGATATACCTCTCTCCTGCGTCGAGCCGCGTTCGGCGCAGTAGGCGTAGCCGGCCGCGTATATGTGTGCGTAAGATGAGACCAGGAGTGACGGTAAGCAAATGAAGGAGAAATCAGGAAACGAGAAGTGTAGTAGCGATAAGTGTCGTAAAGTCGACTGTATTAAAAACGTTATTATATCATGAACTTCTTATGACAAAATTGCGAAACAAAAATAAGAATATTTAGGAAAGATTCCCTGATAAAACTTGGTGAATGCTGAACCAACAGTATACAGGCTTGGTTTAAATTACACTCCTTTGTTGAGAATTCCATGTTTGACACAAATAGTTTAAATAATGAACAACTACATATAAAGTTGTGAGTCTACCTCTCGCTAAAAATTATTTGCAGATTACCTGTTTATCGACCAATTAAGATGTATGCTTTAACCTAAAGCACTATTAAATATAACTAATAATTATATCTTTGAATAAATACTTGATAAAGCAGATAAATGATTATTTGAAAAGTGATTAAAATAAGGTGTAATTGATCAGGTGTCTAAATAATTATTGTATTTTTATTTTGTACCAGAAACTTGTAAAAACTTTCCACGGCCAAATTTTTTTATGGCTGTGTTATCAGTTTATGTTTGCCAAAGTTTTATCTCACCCAAGAAAAACTCTAGGATTTACTGTGTGATAAGAAATTATAATGTATTTTTCACTAAAAGAACTTTAAAAAATAATTAATAATTGTAACTTAAAATGAATATTAAACCAGCAACGGTGGCTTGTATAATTTAAAAATATTCGCAATTGTCCAAACTTCAAAAATCTGAAAAATGTTTCAGAAACAATTATAGATGTATCATAGTATTATACTCCTCCCCTAGGGGCTGTAAGACCTTGTAGTTGGTGAAGAGGCTTAAGCGTCTGGTACATAAGAGTCAGGCGGACCTCGGCCTGGATGCGTGCGGATATGGATGAAAGAATCCCCATAAAGGGGCTCTCCTGGTATGCATGATTGTAGTATGATAGAAAGGTGAAAGAGCCCAGCTAACACGGACCTTCTGGATCCCTCAGTCGAGGCCTCTCCCGGACCGATCTCCAACTTGTAGAATCGGCACGGGGATGACCTGCGGCCTGCACAGCGACCAAGAAACATCCCTCCTTTAGTATGGTGGCCTGCAAAAGGGTATTCCTTGAATTTCTCGCTCCATGTGACCACCCCCTAAGCCATGGGTGTAGAGTGATCGTACCCATGGCACTTTGGCACTTAGGGGTTACGAAGGTGTCTTAAAAACCTCTCGGGGACACCGTACGACCTTCCCGAGTAATAAGTCTTACTTTTGCATGCGGGGCTCTGAAGGGGCGGACCTTTTATTTTAATAGCTACTCATGGGAACCAAAATGGAATACGCAAAATTACCAAAAGGTGACTGAATGGGAGTAGGCGAAGGGCGCAAAGGTACTGGTTCCTAACGGGTCTAGCATAACCCTTTCATCCCAATCTGTCTCTTCGGCAAACCTTACTCAGGCGGCGGCTGTGCCCCAGCTCTTTCGGGAGCTGAGGTTGTGACGGCCCCTCTGAGTGAGGCTATGGAAAGTGGAGTGGCCAATCAGTCCCCCTATTAGAAGAAACGCATCAACGGTTCCCTGAAAAGGAGACTGATGAGGCAAGTGCAGCAGGCTTGTGGAGCAGCTGCAGTACCTCGTACATCGGCGACCACAACGCAGATAACCAGCACTGAGGCTCAAAAGCGAGGAAAGGGCTCAGAGGGCACCCCACCGGAGGGGCTAAGCCTTTGAAGAGGCACAAGCCGACCCAGCAGCCGAATCACAGGGAGTTGTCGGTGGTTCGAATGACGGCCGCTCAGAAGACTGACCCCCTGACTGTGGTGGTGACGGATATGAAGTACCTGGATTCGCTGCTCACCACAGAGCAATTAAAGCTCCTCAGGGAGGCTACCTGGAGGGCGCTCGAAAGAATGTCCCCAGATCAATGGCCAAGATAAAGCTTGGCAACACAAGTTTATGGTCGAGACAAGGCCCTGGGGAGGTGCATCTCTCAAGATGGGTGGCGTTGAGTTGATCCAGAAGATGGTTAAGGCGTGATTCCCAGGTAAACTGATGGACCCGCATGTGATTCTCCGTCGGTGGAGGAATTTAACCCGTCACTTACGACTGCGTCCTGACGGATCGTCAGGCACGATAGGCCTCAGCAAGAGGACACAGCTGGCGAGGATAAACATCTCCTATCTGTACAAATTTCTGAGTCACAGGTGAGGGTCCAACCATTACAAGATTAACTTGCATCATAGCAAAAGCGCCTCTGCAGTTTTGCAGAGGGACATGGCTGTGAGGCACACAGGTATCTCACTAATCCAGGAACCCTGGTTAGTTAGAAATACCATTAGGTTCTTAGGGGGGGGCTGGTTTTTGTTACAGGGACCCTAAAGCGACCAATCCAGGGGCATGCATACTGTCGTCCCGCTGCTTGAGCTATGTTCACGAGACCTGGTGGTGATAGTCATGGATCTTAAAGGAATAAAAAGGCTTGTTATGGAATCGGCTTACTGTCCAAATGACAGCGACACCAAGCCACTAGTGTAGGTACGGACATTGGTAGAATACTGCAAGGTAAGGGGTCTTCCTCTTCTGTTGGGGTGTGATGCTAACTCCCATCACACTTTGTGTGGTAGCACGGACATCAACTCAAGAGGTGATTCAGATATTCAGATATTCTTCATACGGCGAACACCCCGACGTTTCGTAATTCGGTCAGGAAAGAAGTCATTGACATCACTCTCTGTACGGGTAGTTTTCCAGATAACATCAACAGGTGGAGAGTCTCAGATGAAACCACTCTCTCAGATCACTTACTGATAGAGTTCTTGTTGGAATCCGCTATACCCACTGGCCCAAAATGGATTCTAAATCCAAGAAGAACGGACTAGAGTCAGTTTTCCACAGGATTAAGAAGTGCATTCTCAGGAATGCCCAGATCAATTAAAGACGTGGATACCCTGGAGTTGGCGGCCGATATTTTCACAGAAGCCATCAAATATACTTATGAAAGAAACTGTCGGCCTTCAAAAGTCCAAAAGGCTGGAGAGCCATAATGGTGTAACGGAAAACTCGAAGAACTTCGCAGGCAAACCAGAGAGAGGTTCAGACATGCGAGTTCTGACAAAACGAAAGAACTATGGACTTTATGCAGCTGGACCAACTTTTGCACTGATATTGATAAAGGAGCAGACACGACCAGACTGGATAAGCTGATTTCTCGAAATCCGGATGCCATTCTCCGGACTCTAAAATTGCCCGGCGGGGGCTACTTAAAGTCTGCTGGGGATACCTTAGCTCACCTGATCAAAGCACATTTTCCGGGCGTCACAAAGTTAGGAGATGGGGGGACGGCACCTCCGAGGCAATAAAAGCCGCCTTTGGCCCAACTTTGGGCTGCTGAAACATCATTGGGCAGTTTGTGAGAGTTTCTAGGGCTAGTCTGACGTTGGTTCATGTTCCGGCGGCATGGAGGGGTGCGAGAGTATTCTTTATTCCGAAGGCAGGCAGGATCAGTTATACTTTACCCAAGGATATTTGACCCATTAGCCTCATATCTTTCCTACTAAAAACAGTGGAAAGACTCGTGGACAGATATTTTCGCGATAAGGTCTTGTCAAGTAGTCCTCTCCACAAGCAGCAAGACGCCTATAAGGCAAGTCACTCGACTGAGACGACCCTAAAAACTGCAGTTAACCTAATTGAAGGACAACTGAAGCAGAAAGGTCTAGCGATTAAAACCTTCATTGGCATCGAAGGAACCTTCAACTACATCTCTATAGAAGTGATCAGGACGGCCATGATAGCACACGGGGTACCTAGTGCAGTCGTGGAATGGACCTGCCACATGGTGGCCGATAGGAATCTAACCTCGACTAAAGGTGACACCACTTTAAGTGGAACCGTTGAATCAGGATGTCGGCAGGGGGGGGGGGGGGTGTTTTATCATCCTTGCTGTGGTGCCTGGTAGTGGATGAATTGCTTCATCTACTCTCGAGTCAGGGCCTTCACGTTATAGACTATGCGGACTATATATATTGGTTATCGTGCGCGGTTAGCATCTGGAATCGCTCTTCGGAGTAATGCAGCAAGCACTAGAATAGTAGATTCAGTTGTGTTCACCAGAAGGTACAAGTGGGGAACAACGTGTACATTGGAATTGGCTCGGCAAAAACTCGAAATCAAAGAGCAAGCCAAATATGTAGGTGTCATCCTGTATAAGAAGCAGTCATGGAAAGAGCACCTGGAAATCAAGTGCAAGAAGCTTGTAGAGACTCTTTGGCTCCGTAGAAAAGCCATAGGGAAAAGCTGGGGCCTGAAACCGGAGACACTTTTGTGTATCTACACAGCGATCCTGCGACCCAGACTAATCTATGCGGCAGTCGTCTGGTCGACCAGGGTCGAACTTTCTACTGTGAAGTCCCGGCTGGAAAGAATCAGGGGACTGATTTTGAGAGGTATCACTGATGCTAGGAGATTTAATATGGTAAACGATAGCAATATCTCGACAGTTATGCGGATACCAATCGATGTCACGCGGAGGCTGACAGTGAGCATGTTCAGGGACAAAATGTCCA
Source organism: Belonocnema kinseyi (assembly GCF_010883055.1). Lineage (NCBI taxonomy): Eukaryota > Metazoa > Arthropoda > Insecta > Hymenoptera > Cynipidae > Belonocnema > Belonocnema kinseyi. The sequence continues at coordinate 25,235,393 of NC_046660.1, forward strand.
CATGTCGCTACCTCTTCGAAAAGAAATACCGAGTTAGCCTATCAACGAGAGAGGAATGGGCTAACGGTGAGGCACACCTGCTCAGTGATGGAGACCACTGGTTTACAGATGGCTCCAGGAACAAGAAGAACGCTGAAGCAGGTGTATACCGTAGAAGGAAATAGTGACATCAGGGGCGATGAGATATCAGACAGGCTGGCAAAGCTAGCATCAAAGGGAAGTTTTACTGGACCTGAGCCAGCTGTAGGCATTTCCGGTAGGTTCTTTACTGAAGATATTAACAGTTGACTGACCGAGAAATATCAGAATGAGTGGGATGCGGTCTCTGGCTGCATGCAGACTAAAACACTCTTGAACTCAAAGCTAAACCTTCATCGAGCGAAAGAAATACTTAAGCTCGGGAAGAATGAAATCAAAGTTCTTGTAGTAATATTTATAGGACATGGAAACCTCCAGTACCACAGACATAAGATAGGGATTGATGAAAGTCCCCTCTGTCGTCTGTCGGAAAGGATAATGAGACTTCCACTTATATCCTCTGGCACTGTCCTGCGATTGCGGGAAAAAGCGTAACACTCCAAGGCAGCTTCAGCATCAGTGAGCCTGAAATGTCAGCCAACAGCGTGGCCGCGTTCCTCTCTCTATGGAAAGGGTTTTGGGGCCACTCTCAAGGCTTATAAGGGGACGCAATGGGATCACCCAAGCGTCAGGGGCTGTGAGGGTCTCAACCCAGATAATAATATTAATAATAATAATATAATATATTAAAATATATTATAATATAATGCAATATTATAATGTAATACATATATACAATAATATATAATACACCTTAAGCTGTAGGTCCTCCCATCGTTTACTTGACTGCAACCCAGTCCGTCAATGATGGGGTAAAACCCAGGCTTTGTCCTATATTTCGGGGCACACTGCTTTCATCAGATCACTGGATTACATTATTAAAATGCGTCCGTGACTTAAGATATATATCGGGACAGACCCGTGTGAAATAATCAAAATAAAATCCAACTCTAACCAAAAATGCCTTCGACATGTTGGGATGTAACCATCTTATGCCTTTGACAAAAATTATAATAATAATAATATAATGGTAGCTCTAAGAAAGCATTGAGAGGTGACTGTTGTCGCTTCCAACGCTCGTGGCTGCTCATAATTGTATACTTGCAACATCACCGCAGGAGGTTTCAACCAATCTTATTAAATTATTTGAATTAACTTATACCATTCTAATCTCATCAGTCACTTGACTTAGTCCGTGGCTATGATGTATAACCGGGTTTACCTGAGTAAAAGTTTGATAGAAGCACTGTAATAATAATATAATATAATATAATAGTATTATACTCACCAAGAGAATTAAGGATGACCATCAAGGTGAATAACAAAGTATAAACGATGCTCATTTTTCCAATTAGGGGAAGAACTGATTAAAGCGCGTATGAAGAATTTCGTTAAAATCCTATAAAATAAAACACCAGAACATTCATAAGGTTCCTCAAATAGACTATATATGTAAATGTGGTATTTAAATCATTATAGCGTGAACTACAGGCTAGAATTAAGATTGTCCTTCTGAGACAGTAGTATTTATATTTCATAAATCAGTCTAGAAATTGCGGTTACTTTAACTAAGGCTAGTTTGTGTAAGATAAAGTGATTTCTTCGAATAGCGCCTTTTAACCTTTGACCTTACCAAATTTACCGTATTTGCCGTAAAGAAAGTCAAACAGCTATTCTATTTAAATTTAAAAAACTGCAAGCGGATTAAAGGGGACAACACGTAACTTTATATCGTTTCTCGTTACTTCTGAAGCAAACAGGCCGAGAAATGAGCGCAAGTATTTAGTTTTAAACACTTAGAAACCTCTGAAACATAATCAAACATAAGCTTTCCCGAGCCTAAGTATTTCTGAATTGACACCAAAAAAGTATAAATAAAAAAAAATATCCAGTTTCGAGGAATAGAATCTGGAATTTTAATATCTCAAAGTGACAGGAACCTATATTAAGTTCCTGAATTGGGAAAAAATGAGTTTGATTAGAAAAATTTCATCAATTTCGAGCATGTTCTTCGGGATTTTGGAGGTTTGAAATTGTATATGTTTTGAAAATTTTGTTTGGATAACAACTAAAAATCTATTTTTTAATTTTTTTTATAATTTTAAAACTTGCTTTCGAGATATCGGGAGGCAACAGAATTGATATGCCTAGTTTTTTTTTTAATTTCATCAAGTTTCGCGTAATTTAATTTCATCACATCACCCGCCCTAATTGTCTTCTCTCCTATTTTGAAAACATTTCAAATTCAATATTTAATAAACAGATTTTAGCATTTTAATTATTGTTCTTGACAACGAAATAACTGCTTCAGTAGTTTCAATTAATATTATATCAAACAATTACTATTTAATTTACTTAAGCAGCTGTAAACAATGAATCATTTATTTATAATTCTAGAAAACGAAATCTAGCTGATACTTCCAGACTTTAACTATCTTATGTTAACGAGGTTATGTTCACCACTGTCCATCTGTACCAAAAATATTATAATTGAAAATTGTCATTGAAAATTTCCAAGATCTGCAACCACCCTCATGATATTATGACATTTCTCGGCAAACAAAATTCCATTCTGATGACGTCATAGTTGATTCTTGGAATCCTTATCTATTTGAACTTAATTAATTAAACGTTCTCCTTTGATATTTTCCTATAGGGGGCGTTATATTTCATACAATGTTAAACAATTTCTGATGTAAACAAAATTCCATTCTAATGGCGCCACCATAGTTCCAGGAATCCTTATCTACAGTGTTACGGGTCAATATCATATCACATGCGGCCAGTCTCTCTGCGGCGAGTCTCTCCTGCGGCGTGTCACATCTGAGTCATGTCACATCTGCGGCATTTCTCCTACCAGTGAAAAGTCTCCCCAGTGGCATCTGTCACCCGTGGAAAAATATTCAAATCCACATCAAAATGGCAAAAGTGTGGCAGGTCTCTCACGACTGATTGTCACACCTGTGACATCTCTCGCCCGCGGCAAGACTCCCCAGCGGCATCTCCCGTACGGGAAAAATTTCGCAATCCACATCAAACTGGAAAAAGTAAGGCAAGTCTCCCAGTATTAATTGTCACATTCACGGCATCTCTTATCAGCGGCAAGTCTTCCCCGCGGCATCTCTCCCACAAGAAATATTTTTAAGTACTTCCAAAGATGACGTAACTGCGGCCAGCCTTCCCAGCGACATCTCTCTCCCTAAAAAACTGGTTAAGACATTTTTTCTTTCTTTTCGTAGAGCATGGCATTGGTAAAGATACGTTTGTGGCTCTTACGCCTGAGTACTTTTGTTGAAAAACTCTTTGCAAACGAAGTGCTTGAAATACAAATAAGATTTGAACGACAGCTACAAAATTACATCGTCTTAGGGGAAAAAAGTATCCTCAATTCAACAGCGAATGATTCAGGTTTTGAGAGTATAAAAAGTATGTTTTTGACCTAAAAAATAATTAGCAATGCCGACAAAACTATTTTGTGTATACAAAAAAAAAATTTATTAGAGAAGAAAAAATAATTGGGTTGACCTCACAAAAGTATTTTATTAAACCAACAAAATATTGTATTGGGATGTCAAAGGAATTCTGTTGCCTCACCAAAAAAATTTAGTTATGCTAACAAAACAATTTTGTTTGGCCTACAAAAGGTATCAACAAAAAAAATTTTTTGGCTTAACAAAATAGTTTTGGTGCACGAAGAGAAACAAAATTATTTTATTGTCACCAAAATTTTTGTTGTTCCAGCCAAACAGTTTTCTCATTGTGTGTTCGCTCGGAATGACGTGGGAATACATCGATGCTCATCTTGAAAATGATGAAAATCTTAAGAAGCATCCATTAATAAATAATTCCAGCTTCTCGTAGTGCTTCGACAATTGACATAATGTCGTTGGTGTGACTTGGATTTCCAGTTCCTTGACTGGCTAGGAGTAAGCGTAATCGATCTACCAATTTATTCGGATCATCGCAGTAAATGTAATCCATTAGACTTTTCTCTCTAGCAATCGTGTATTGTGGGATTGTACCTTCACCGGATAATGATTTCCAGTCGTTGCTTCGTCTATTTGAATTTTTTTGTGGAGATGAAGGAATTAATTTCATTATAAAGTTTTCATATTTAAAGTCCTTATTGTCACGAATTTCTCCAGCTGGCTTATAATGTTTTTATATGCGTTTGTTACAATAACAATTTGTCTATAATTTTCAAGATCATTGCGAGTTATAGCGGATTTTTGAGCTACTTTTTTTAAATAAAAGTTCAAGCAAGCCTTTACTTTTAGGAAAATTCAAATTACCTACATCAATATAGTTCTGACTGAAACTTATCTGGGAATCTCCAATCATTAATGTATCTTTCGTTAATTTTCTTACTCCATAAACATTATCGAGTTCTCTACTGCATTCGCCTGAGAATATGAGATACTTGTTTGCATCATCATCATCAATCCATAAAGATGTAGGTGTTTTAGAGTTTTTTCCCTTTACTAGCAGTTGATGTCTCTAAACTAAGGGGCTCTACAGTCTCACCTGGTTCTTTCTCTTAATCATTAATTCATTTATATGACAAATTATCGTCCCCATCAATACTTTGTTCAGCTTTATTCGTTACATCTTCTTTCCCTATACTTGGTTCAACTTTTTTATATTCTTAAAACCACCAACAATTTTCTCCAGTTGGTTAACAATCGGTTTAAAAGTGTCACCTAATATGCGCTCAACTGTTCAACTGTTGATTTTGTTTTCTATTCATTCTGTACCCGAAGCTCAGATGACTTTATAATAGATATTTTTATGTTGCTCTGCTTGCTTAAATTAGGAAATATATTCT